>NW_026975087.1:0-201411 GCF_030014295.1 Loxodonta africana | reverse complement strand
ATGGAGTTGAACGGAGTCCCATAGAGACGGATAGATATGAACAGAGTACAAAAGAGTCTAATAGAGCAGAATAGGGCCGAATAGGCCCAAATAAGGCCTAATTGAGCAGAATCCAGCAGAATCGATGGAATTCGAGCCTAATCGAGCCGAATGGAGTGAAATGGAGCCAAGTCGGGCCGAATAGAGCCGATTCGAACTGAATCGAGCTGATTCAAGCCTAATCGCGTCAAATCGTGTGGAAATACGTCACATCGAATCTAATCAAATAGATTAGGGAAGGGGAGGGGAGGGGCGGGTGGGTAGAATAGAACAGAATAGTACAGAATAGAATATAGTACAGTAGGGTAGAGTAGAGAGAGTAAAGCAGACAAGAGTAGAGCAGAGTAGAATTGAGTCAAATAGAGTCAAAGAGTGCAGGATATAGCTGAATAGAGCCAATTCTGGCCGAATCGAGTCAAATGGAAACAAAACGAGATGAATCACACCGAATTGCTTCGAATCGCATCCAATCGAATAGATTAGAGTATCGTAGGGTAGAGTAGAACAGAATAGCGTAGAATGGAGAAGAGTGGAGTCAAATGGAGTCGAACAGAGACAAATAGAGTACAAAAGAGTCGAATCGAGCCAAATAGGGCCGAATAAGGCTGAACCGAGTGGAAACGAGCTGAATTGAAGCGATTCGAGCCAAATCGAGCTGAATCGCGCTGATGTTGCGGAATCGAGCCGACTCAAGCGTGATGGTGTCCGGTCGCATCGAAATGCTTTGAATCGAATCAAATGGAATCGATTAGAATAGGTTAGGGTAGGGTAGTTTATGATAGGAAGACTAGGGTAGATGCAAGTAGACTACATTAGAGTAGACAAGAGAAGGCTAGAGTAGAAGCCTAGACTAGTAAGCTGGACTAGTCAGCTAGACTAGTGGCATAGAGCAGTAGCCTAGACAACTAGTCTTGAAGAGTACCCTAAGTCAGTAAGCTGAACGAGTACCCTTGCCTGAACTCTTAGCCTAATCTAGTACCCTTGCCTTAACTAGTAGTCCTAACAAGTACCCTTGCCTTAACCAGTAGTCTTCACTAGTACCCTTGCCTTCACTAGTAGTATGTCCTTAACAAGTAGCCTGAACTGGTACCCTTGCCTTAACCAGTACCCTCAATAAGTACCCATGCCTTAACTAGTAGCCTGGCCTTAACTAGTGCCCTGCCCATAAGTAGTAGCCTGAACTAGTACCCTTGCCTTAAGGAGTACCCTTGCCCGAACTACTCCCCTTAATTAGGACCCTTATTGAGTAACCCTAAGTAGTAGAGTATGGTACGGTGGGGTAGCATAGGGTAGGGAAGCATACGGTGGAACAGAGAAAATAGAAGGAAATAGAATAGAACAGCATAGGTCAGGGTAGGTTAGCTTAGTGTAGGGTATGGTAGAGTAGCATAGGATGGAATCGAGAAAATAGAAAAGGAGACTAGAAAAGAGCAGACTAGATTAGGATAGGCTAGGGTGGGGGAGGGTTTTGTAGAATACAGTAGTGTAGAATGGAATAGAATGGTGTGGAATGGAGTCAAATGGATTCGAACACAGATGCAGAGAGTAGAAAAGAGTTGAATAGAGCCGAATAACGCTGAATAGGACCACATATGGCCAAAATGAGCCGAATCGAGTCGAGTCGACCAGATTCGGGATGAATGGAGCCTAGTGGAGCTGAAACGAGCCAAATAGAGACAAACTGAACCCAGCAAAATCGAGCCAAAACACACTTAATTGCATCCTATTGCATCGGATCTCGTCGAATTCCATCAAATCCCACCAAAACGCATCAAATCTCGCGGAATCTCACCGAATCCCGTCGAATTGTCTCAAATCGGGTCGAATGGTGTCAAACTGAATGGAATCGAATTAAATTGAATAGATTAGAGTAGTGTAGGTTAGACTGGGATTCAGTAGGGAAGGGCACAGAAGAATAGAATAGAGTAGAACAGAAGAGAATACCAAGAGTAGAATGGAGTAGAGTTGAGTAGAGTGGAATAGTCAGAGTCGGGTAGTGCAGAATATAGATGAATAGATCCAATTCAAGCCCAATCGATTCGAATGGAGAGGAAAGGAGACAAATCGTGATGAATCGAATCGATTAGAATAGATTAGAGTAGGGTAGGGTAGAACAGAATAGAATAGAGTAGAAAAGAGTAGAGTGGTGTGGAAGGGAGTTGAATGGAGCCAAATAGAGACAAATAAAGTAGAAAGGGTTGAGTAGAGCTGAGCAGGGCTGAATAAGATTCACTCGAGCCTAATTATGCTGAATTGAGCAGAATCGAGACGAATTGACCCAATTCAAGCCAAATAGAGCTAAATCGAGCCGATTCAAGCCTAATCACATGGAATCGCGTCGAAATGCGTTGAATCGAATAGATTAGAGTAGAGTAGAGGAGGGTACGGCAGGAGAGGCTAGACTACAACACAACACAACACAATAGAAAGAAGAGAATAGAATTAAGTAGAGTCGGGTCCAGTAGAATAGAGTCAAATTGAGCTGAAGAGAGCCGAAAAGAGCCAAACAGAGCTGAATACAGCCGAATTGACCAAATTCAAGGTGAATCGAGATGAATCATGTCGAGTCGTTTGAAACGTGTCGAATCGAATCAAATAGATTAGTGTGGGGAAGGTAAGGTTAGGGTAGGGTAGAGAAGAATAGAATAGAGTAGAATAGAACAGAACAGAAAGAATCGAGTAGACTAGAGTCAAATAGAGTCGAATACTGCCAAAAAGAGCCGAATAGAGTGGAAAAGAGCCGAATAGAACCGAATCGAGTTTAATGGAGCAGAAAGGAGATGAATCGAGCCGATATGACCCGAATCAGGTCGAATCCCATTCAAGTGTGTCGAATAGCATAGAACAGATTACAGTAGGCTAAGTTAGGGTAGGGTAGGGTAGAATAGAGTGCAGTAGAACAGAACAGAACAGAACTGAAAGAATAGAGTCGAGACGAGCAGAGTATAGAAGAGTAGAGTAGAGCAGAGTCGAACATTGTCGAATAGGGCCAAATAGAGCCCAAAAGAGCTAAATGGATAGAAACCAAGATGAATCACGCCGAATCCCGTGGAATCGTGCCGTATCGCGTTGAATCCCGTCGAATTGCATTGAATCTGATCAATTCCAATCCAATCCAATCCAATCAATTAGAATAGACTAGAGTAGGGTAGAGTACAATACAATACAGTAGAGAATAGTTTAGGATGGAGTAGAATGGTGTAGCATGGAGTCGAGTGGAGTCGAAAAGAGATAATAGAGTTGAGTAGAGTCTAATAGAGCCGAATCGAGCTGAATAGAGCCTATTCGAGCTGACTAGAGCCGAATGGAGCCGATTAGAGCTGAATCGAACCGATTTGAGCCGATTGGGGATGAATGGAGTGGAAAGGAGCCGATTTGAGCCGAATCGCATGGAGATGCGTGGAATCGAATCCAGTAGAATAGATTAGATTAGGGTAGGATGGAATAGAGTAGACTTGAACACAGTAGAAGAGAATGGAAAGGATACAATAGAATAGAGTAGAAAAGGGTAGAGCAGAGCAGAATAGTGTAGAGTAGAATAGAGTAGAGTAGAACAGAGTCGAATCAAGCTGAATGGAGACGAAACGAGACAAATCGCGTCGAATGGCGTCGAATCCCATCGAATCAATTACAGTAGGGAATAGTAGAAGAGCGTAGAATGGAGTAGAATGGTGTGCAATGGAATCGAGTAGAGTAGAAAAGAGCTGAAGAGAGCCGAAGAGGGCCAAAGAGGGCCAAATCGAGCTGAACCGAGAGAAATCGAGCCGAATCCAGTGAATCGAGCCTAACGGAGCCAAATCGAGCCTAATCGAGCTGAATCGACACTATTCGAGACAAATGGAGCCGAATGGACATGAATCACACCGATGCGGCCCCTAGTCGCGTCAAAGTTTCTCGAATTCAATTGAATAGACTAGAGTAGGGGAGGTTCGGGTAGGCTAGAGTAGGGTAGAATAGAGTAGAATAGAATAAAACAGAACAGAACACAACAAAATAGAACAGAACAACACAGAACGAATACAGAAAAGAGTAGGCTAGAGTAGAGTAGAGGGGAATAGAGTAGAGTAGAATAGATTTGAACAGAGCCAAGTCGAGACGAATCACGTTGAAATGGGTTGAATCAAATCCAATCAAGTGGATTACAATACCTTAGAGTTGGGTAGCATAGGGTAGGGTAGAATAGAGTAGAATAGTACAGAACAGAGTAGAAACAATACAATAGAGTAGAGTAGAATAGAGCTGAATAGAGCCAAATGCAGACAAAATGAGAGGAATCGTGTAGAAGCAAGTAGAGTAAATTAGAGTGGTGTTGGGTAGGGTAGAGCAGAATAGAGTAGAATAGTGTGGAATGAATAGAATGGAGTAGAATGGAGTCAAGTAGAAACGAATAGAGTAGAAGAGAGTCGAATAGAGCAGAATAGGGCCGAAGAAGGCCAAATCGAGCAGATTCGAAGCGATTCAAGCCAAAACAAGCTGAATGGAGCCTAACTGAGCCGAATAGAGCCAAATCGAGCCGAATCGAGCCGATTCAAGCTTCATCGCCTCGAATCGCGTTCAACGCGTCAAATCCAATCGAGACGTATAGATTAGAGAAGGGGAGGGGAGGGGAGAATAGAACAGAGTAGAGTGGAATAGAAGAGATTAGAACAGAATAGAAGGAACAGAATCGAGTGGAAAAGAGTAGAGTCGAATACAGTCGAATAGAGCCGAATAAGCTGAATAGAGACGAATGGAGCTGAATACAGCCGAAAAGAGCTGTATACTGCCGAATCACACCTAATCGAGTGGAATCAAGCAGAATCGCACTGACTGTCACCGAACAGCGTCGAATCGAATCAGGTCGAATCGAGTCGAGTCACATCGTTTTGAATCAAACAAGGTCAAATCGCTTCATATCGTGTCGAATCCCATCGAATCACGTCGAATAACTTCGAATTGCGTCAAACCTCAGAGAATCCTACTGAATCACGTCGAGTCGCATGGAATCTCATCAAATCCCTTCGGATTTGCCGAATCCAGTCAAGTCCTATCAAATCGCTTTGCACGGAATCGAATTGAATCCAATAGATTAAAGTAGGGTAGGTTCGGGTGGGGTGCCGTTGGGTCGGGTAGGGTAGAATAGAATAGAGTACAACAGAATAGGAGAGAATAGAACAGAACAGAAAGAATACAACAGAATAGAATAGAGTCAAAGAGAGAGAACATAGCCGAATTGAGCCGAGTGGAGACAAAACGAGACGAATCACGTCCGGTTGCTTCGAATCGCGTCAAATCAAATCGAATCGATTAGAAGAGATTAGGGTAGGGAAGGGTAGAATAGAAGAGAGGAAAATAGTGAGGAATGGAGTTGAACGGAGTCCCATAGAGACGGATAGATATGAACAGAGTACAAAAGAGTCTAATAGAGCAGAATAGGGCCGAATAGGCCCAAATAAGGCCTAATTGAGCAGAATCCAGCAGAATCGATGGAATTCGAGCCTAATCGAGCCGAATGGAGTGAAATGGAGCCAAGTCGGGCCGAATAGAGCCGATTCGAACTGAATCGAGCTGATTCAAGCCTAATCGCGTCAAATCGCGTGGAAATACGTCACATCGAATCTAATCAAATAGATTAGGGAAGGGGAGGGGAGGGGCGGGTGGGTAGAATAGAACAGAATAGTACAGAATAGAATATAGTACAGTAGGGTAGAGTAGAGAGAGTAAAGCAGACAAGAGTAGAGCAGAGTAGAATTGAGTCAAATAGAGTCAAAGAGTGCAGGATATAGCTGAATAGAGCCAATTCTGGCCGAATCGAGTCAAATGGAAACAAAACGAGATGAATCACACCGAATTGCTTCGAATCGCATCCAATCGAATAGATTAGAGTATCGTAGGGTAGAGTAGAACAGAATAGCGTAGAATGGAGAAGAGTGGAGTCAAATGGAGTCGAACAGAGACAAATAGAGTACAAAAGAGTCGAATCGAGCCAAATAGGGCCGAATAAGGCTGAACCGAGTGGAAACGAGCTGAATTGAAGCGATTCGAGCCAAATCGAGCTGAATCGAGCTGATGTTGCGGAATCGAGCCGACTCAAGCGTGATGGTGTCCGGTCGCATCGAAATGCTTTGAATCGAATCAAATGGAATCGATTAGAATAGGTCAGGGTAGGGCAGTTTATGATAGGAAGACTAGGGTAGATGCAAGTAGACTACATTAGAGTAGACAAGAGAAGGCTAGAGTAGAAGCCTAGACTAGTAAGCTGGACTAGTCAGCTAGACTAGTGGCATAGAGCAGTAGCCTAGACAACTAGTCTTGAATAGTACCCTAAGTCAGTAAGCTGAACGAGTACCCTTGCCTGAACTCTTAGCCTAATCTAGTACCCTTGCCTTAACTAGTAGTCCTAACAAGTACCCTTGCCTTAACCAGTAGTCTTCACTAGTACCCTTGCCTTCACTAGTAGTATGTCCTTAACAAGTAGCCTGAACTGGTACCCTTGCCTTAACCAGTACCCTCAACAAGTACCCATGCCTTAACTAGTAGCCTGGCCTTAACTAGTGCCCTGCCCATAAGTAGTAGCCTGAACTAGTACCCTTGCCTTAAGGAGTACCCTTGCCCGAACTACTCCCCTTAATTAGGACCCTTATTGAGTAACCCTAAGTAGTAGAGTATGGTACGGTGGGGTAGCATAGGGTAGGGAAGCATACGGTGGAACAGAGAAAATAGAAGGAAATAGAATAGAACAGCATAGGTCAGGATAGGTTAGCTTAGTGTAGGGTATGGTAGAGTAGCATAGGATGGAATCGAGAAAATAGAAAAGGAGACTAGAAAAGAGCAGACTAGATTAGGATAGGCTAGGGTGGGGGAGGGTTTTGTAGAATACAGTAGTGTAGAATGGAATAGAATGGTGTGGAATGGAGTCAAATGGATTCGAACACAGATGCAGAGAGTAGAAAAGAGTTGAATAGAGCCGAATAACGCTGAATAGGACCACATATGGCCAAAATGAGCCGAATCGAGTCGAGTCGACCAGATTCGGGATGAATGGAGCCTAGTGGAGCTGAAACGAGCCAAATAGAGACAAACTGAACCCAGCAAAATCGAGCCAAAACACACTTAATTGCATCCTATTGCATCGGATCTCGTCGAATTCCATCAAATCCCACCAAAACGCATCAAATCTCGCGGAATCTCACCGAATCCCGTCGAATTGTCTCAAATCGGGTCGAATGGTGTCAAACTGAATGGAATCGAATTAAATTGAATAGATTAGAGTAGTGTAGGTTAGACTGGGATTCAGTAGGGAAGGGCACAGAAGAATAGAATAGAGTAGAACAGAAGAGAATACCAAGAGTAGAATGGAGTAGAGTTGAGTAGAGTGGAATAGTCAGAGTCGGGTAGTGCAGAATATAGATGAATAGATCCAATTCAAGCCCAATCGATTCGAATGGAGAGGAAAGGAGACAAATCGTGATGAATCGAATCGATTAGAATAGATTAGAGTAGGGTAGGGTAGAACAGAATAGAATAGAGTAGAAAAGAGTAGAGTGGTGTGGAAGGGAGTTGAATGGAGCCAAATAGAGACAAATAAAGTAGAAAGGGTTGAGTAGAGCTGAGCAGGGCTGAATAAGATTCACTCGAGCCTAATTATGCTGAATTGAGCAGAATCGAGACGAATTGACCCAATTCAAGCCAAATAGAGCTAAATCGAGCCGATTCAAGCCTAATCACATGGAATCGCGTCGAAATGCGTTGAATCGAATAGATTAGAGTAGAGGAGGGTACGGCAGGAGAGGCTAGACTACAACACAACACAACACAACACAATAGAAAGAAGAGAATAGAATTAAGTAGAGTCGGGTCCAGTAGAATAGAGTCAAATTGAGCTGAAGAGAGCCGAAAAGAGCCAAACAGAGCTGAATACAGCCGAATTGACCAAATTCAAGGTGAATCGAGATGAATCATGTCGAGTCGTTTGAAACGTGTCGAATCGAATCAAATAGATTAGTGTGGGGAAGGTAAGGTTAGGGTAGGGTAGAGAAGAATAGAATAGAGTAGAATAGAACAGAACAGAAAGAATCGAGTAGACTAGAGTCAAATAGAGTCGAATACTGCCAAAAAGAGCCGAATAGAGTGGAAAAGAGCCGAATAGAACCGAATCGAGTTTAATGGAGCAGAAAGGAGATGAATCGAGCCGATATGACCCGAATCAGGTCGAATCCCATTCAAGTGTGTCGAATAGCATAGAACAGATTACAGTAGGCTAAGTTAGGGTAGGGTAGGGTAGAATAGAGTGCAGTAGAACAGAACAGAACAGAACAGAACTGAAAGAATAGAGTCGAGACGAGCAGAGTATAGAAGAGTAGAGTAGAGCAGAGTCGAACATTGTCGAATAGGGCCAAATAGAGCCCAAAAGAGCTAAATGGATAGAAACCAAGATGAATCACGCCGAATCCCGTGGAATCGTGCCGTATCGCGTTGAATCCCGTCGAATTGCATTGAATCTGATCAATTCCAATCCAATCCAATCCAATCAATTAGAATAGACTAGAGTAGGGTAGAGTACAATACAATACAGTAGAGAATAGTTTAGGATGGAGTAGAATGGTGTAGCATGGAGTCGAGTGGAGTCGAAAAGAGATAATAGAGTTGAGTAGAGTCTAATAGAGCCGAATAGAGCTGAATAGAGCCTATTCGAGCTGACTAGAGCCGAATGGAGCCGATTAGAGCTGAATCGAACCGATTTGAGCCGATTGGGGATGAATGGAGTGGAAAGGAGCCGATTTGAGCCGAATCGCATGGAGATGCGTGGAATCGAATCCAGTAGAATAGATTAGATTAGGGTAGGATGGAATAGAGTAGACTTGAACACAGTAGAAGAGAATGGAAAGGATACAATAGAATAGAGTAGAAAAGGGTAGAGCAGAGCAGAATAGTGTAGAGTAGAATAGAGTAGAGTAGAACAGAGTCGAATCAAGCTGAATGGAGACGAAACGAGACAAATCGCGTCGAATGGCGTCGAATCCCATCGAATCAATTACAGTAGGGAATAGTAGAAGAGCGTAGAATGGAGTAGAATGGTGTGCAATGGAATCGAGTAGAGTAGAAAAGAGCTGAAGAGAGCCGAAGAGGGCCAAAGAGGGCCAAATCGAGCTGAACCGAGAGAAATCGAGCCGAATCCAGTGAATCGAGCCTAACGGAGCCAAATCGAGCCTAATCGAGCTGAATCGACACTATTCGAGACAAATGGAGCCGAATGGACATGAATCACACCGATGCGGCCCCTAGTCGCGTCAAAGTTTCTCGAATTCAATTGAATAGACTAGAGTAGGGGAGGTTCGGGTAGGCTAGAGTAGGGTAGAATAGAGTAGAATAGAATAAAACAGAACAGAACACAACAAAATAGAACAGAACAACACAGAACGAATACAGAAAAGAGTAGGCTAGAGTAGAGTAGAGGGGAATAGAGTAGAGTAGAATAGATTTGAACAGAGCCAAATCGAGACGAATCACGTTGAAATGGGTTGAATCAAATCCAATCAAGTGGATTACAATACCTTAGAGTTGGGTAGCATAGGGTAGGGTAGAATAGAGTAGAATAGTACAGAACAGAGTAGAAACAATACAATAGAGTAGAGTAGAATAGAGCTGAATAGAGCCAAATGCAGACAAAATGAGAGGAATCGTGTAGAAGCAAGTAGAGTAAATTAGAGTGGTGTTGGGTAGGGTAGAGCAGAATAGAGTAGAATAGTGTGGAATGAATAGAATGGAGTAGAATGGAGTCAAGTAGAAACGAATAGAGTAGAAGAGAGTCGAATAGAGCAGAATAGGGCCGAAGAAGGCCAAATCGAGCAGATTCGAAGCGATTCAAGCCAAAACAAGCTGAATGGAGCCTAACTGAGCCGAATAGAGCCAAATCGAGCCGAATCGAGCCGATTCAAGCTTCATCGCCTGGAATCGCGTTCAACGCGTCAAATCCAATCGAGACGTATAGATTAGAGAAGGGGAGGGGAGGGGAGAATAGAACAGAGTAGAGTGGAATAGAAGAGATTAGAACAGAATAGAAGGAACAGAATCGAGTGGAAAAGAGTAGAGTCGAATACAGTCGAATAGAGCCGAATAAGCTGAATAGAGACGAATGGAGCTGAATACAGCCGAAAAGAGCTGTATACTGCCGAATCACACCTAATCGAGTGGAATCAAGCAGAATCGCACTGACTGTCACCGAACAGCGTCGAATCGAATCAGGTCGAATCGAGTCGAGTCACATCGTTTTGAATCAAACAAGGTCAAATCGCTTCATATCGTGTCGAATCCCATCGAATCACGTCGAATAACTTCGAATTGCGTCAAACCTCAGAGAATCCTACTGAATCACGTCGAGTCGCATGGAATCTCATCAAATCCCTTCAGATTTGCCGAATCCAGTCAAGTCCTATCAAATCGCTTTGCACGGAATCGAATTGAATCCAATAGATTAAAGTAGGGTAGGTTCGGGTGGGGTGCCGTTGGGTCGGGTAGGGTAGAATAGAATAGAGTACCACAGAACAGGAGAGAATAGAACAGAACAGAAAGAATACAACAGAATAGAATAGAGTCAAAGAGAGAGAACATAGCCGAATTGAGCCGAGTGGAGACAAAACGAGACGAATCACGTCCGGTTGCTTCGAATCGCGTCAAATCAAATCGAATCGATTAGAAGAGATTAGGGTAGGGAAGGGTAGAATAGAAGAGAGGAAAATAGTGAGGAATGGAGTTGAACGGAGTCCCATAGAGACGGATAGATATGAACAGAGTACAAAAGAGTCTAATAGAGCAGAATAGGGCCGAATAGGCCCAAATAAGGCCTAATTGAGCAGAATCCAGCAGAATCGATGGAATTCGAGCCTAATCGAGCCGAATGGAGTGAAATGGAGCCAAGTCGGGCCGAATAGAGCCGATTCGAACTGAATCGAGCTGATTCAAGCCTAATCGCGTCAAATCGTGTGGAAATACGTCACATCGAATCTAATCAAATAGATTAGGGAAGGGGAGGGGAGGGGCGGGTGGGTAGAATAGAACAGAATAGTACAGAATAGAATATAGTACAGTAGGGTAGAGTAGAGAGAGTAAAGCAGACAAGAGTAGAGCAGAGTAGAATTGAGTCAAATAGAGTCAAAGAGTGCAGGATATAGCTGAATAGAGCCAATTCTGGCCGAATCGAGTCAAATGGAAACAAAACGAGATGAATCACACCGAATTGCTTCGAATCGCATCCAATCGAATAGATTAGAGTATCGTAGGGTAGAGTAGAACAGAATAGCGTAGAATGGAGAAGAGTGGAGTCAAATGGAGTCGAACAGAGACAAATAGAGTACAAAAGAGTCGAATCGAGCCAAATAGGGCCGAATAAGGCTGAACCGAGTGGAAACGAGCTGAATTGAAGCGATTCGAGCCAAATCGAGCTGAATCGCGCTGATGTTGCGGAATCGAGCCGACTCAAGCGTGATGGTGTCCGGTCGCATCGAAATGCTTTGAATCGAATCAAATGGAATCGATTAGAATAGGTTAGGGTAGGGTAGTTTATGATAGGAAGACTAGGGTAGATGCAAGTAGACTACATTAGAGTAGACAAGAGAAGGCTAGAGTAGAAGCCTAGACTAGTAAGCTGGACTAGTCAGCTAGACTAGTGGCATAGAGCAGTAGCCTAGACAACTAGTCTTGAAGAGTACCCTAAGTCAGTAAGCTGAACGAGTACCCTTGCCTGAACTCTTAGCCTAATCTAGTACCCTTGCCTTAACTAGTAGTCCTAACAAGTACCCTTGCCTTAACCAGTAGTCTTCACTAGTACCCTTGCCTTCACTAGTAGTATGTCCTTAACAAGTAGCCTGAACTGGTACCCTTGCCTTAACCAGTACCCTCAATAAGTACCCATGCCTTAACTAGTAGCCTGGCCTTAACTAGTGCCCTGCCCATAAGTAGTAGCCTGAACTAGTACCCTTGCCTTAAGGAGTACCCTTGCCCGAACTACTCCCCTTAATTAGGACCCTTATTGAGTAACCCTAAGTAGTAGAGTATGGTACGGTGGGGTAGCATAGGGTAGGGAAGCATACGGTGGAACAGAGAAAATAGAAGGAAATAGAATAGAACAGCATAGGTCAGGGTAGGTTAGCTTAGTGTAGGGTATGGTAGAGTAGCATAGGATGGAATCGAGAAAATAGAAAAGGAGACTAGAAAAGAGCAGACTAGATTAGGATAGGCTAGGGTGGGGGAGGGTTTTGTAGAATACAGTAGTGTAGAATGGAATAGAATGGTGTGGAATGGAGTCAAATGGATTCGAACACAGATGCAGAGAGTAGAAAAGAGTTGAATAGAGCCGAATAACGCTGAATAGGACCACATATGGCCAAAATGAGCCGAATCGAGTCGAGTCGACCAGATTCGGGATGAATGGAGCCTAGTGGAGCTGAAACGAGCCAAATAGAGACAAACTGAACCCAGCAAAATCGAGCCAAAACACACTTAATTGCATCCTATTGCATCGGATCTCGTCGAATTCCATCAAATCCCACCAAAACGCATCAAATCTCGCGGAATCTCACCGAATCCCGTCGAATTGTCTCAAATCGGGTCGAATGGTGTCAAACTGAATGGAATCGAATTAAATTGAATAGATTAGAGTAGTGTAGGTTAGACTGGGATTCAGTAGGGAAGGGCACAGAAGAATAGAATAGAGTAGAACAGAAGAGAATACCAAGAGTAGAATGGAGTAGAGTTGAGTAGAGTGGAATAGTCAGAGTCGGGTAGTGCAGAATATAGATGAATAGATCCAATTCAAGCCCAATCGATTCGAATGGAGAGGAAAGGAGACAAATCGTGATGAATCGAATCGATTAGAATAGATTAGAGTAGGGTAGGGTAGAACAGAATAGAATAGAGTAGAAAAGAGTAGAGTGGTGTGGAAGGGAGTTGAATGGAGCCAAATAGAGACAAATAAAGTAGAAAGGGTTGAGTAGAGCTGAGCAGGGCTGAATAAGATTCACTCGAGCCTAATTATGCTGAATTGAGCAGAATCGAGACGAATTGACCCAATTCAAGCCAAATAGAGCTAAATCGAGCCGATTCAAGCCTAATCACATGGAATCGCGTCGAAATGCGTTGAATCGAATAGATTAGAGTAGAGTAGAGGAGGGTACGGCAGGAGAGGCTAGACTACAACACAACACAACACAATAGAAAGAAGAGAATAGAATTAAGTAGAGTCGGGTCCAGTAGAATAGAGTCAAATTGAGCTGAAGAGAGCCGAAAAGAGCCAAACAGAGCTGAATACAGCCGAATTGACCAAATTCAAGGTGAATCGAGATGAATCATGTCGAGTCGTTTGAAACGTGTCGAATCGAATCAAATAGATTAGTGTGGGGAAGGTAAGGTTAGGGTAGGGTAGAGAAGAATAGAATAGAGTAGAATAGAACAGAACAGAAAGAATCGAGTAGACTAGAGTCAAATAGAGTCGAATACTGCCAAAAAGAGCCGAATAGAGTGGAAAAGAGCCGAATAGAACCGAATCGAGTTTAATGGAGCAGAAAGGAGATGAATCGAGCCGATATGACCCGAATCAGGTCGAATCCCATTCAAGTGTGTCGAATAGCATAGAACAGATTACAGTAGGCTAAGTTAGGGTAGGGTAGGGTAGAATAGAGTGCAGTAGAACAGAACAGAACAGAACTGAAAGAATAGAGTCGAGACGAGCAGAGTATAGAAGAGTAGAGTAGAGCAGAGTCGAACATTGTCGAATAGGGCCAAATAGAGCCCAAAAGAGCTAAATGGATAGAAACCAAGATGAATCACGCCGAATCCCGTGGAATCGTGCCGTATCGCGTTGAATCCCGTCGAATTGCATTGAATCTGATCAATTCCAATCCAATCCAATCCAATCAATTAGAATAGACTAGAGTAGGGTAGAGTACAATACAATACAGTAGAGAATAGTTTAGGATGGAGTAGAATGGTGTAGCATGGAGTCGAGTGGAGTCGAAAAGAGATAATAGAGTTGAGTAGAGTCTAATAGAGCCGAATCGAGCTGAATAGAGCCTATTCGAGCTGACTAGAGCCGAATGGAGCCGATTAGAGCTGAATCGAACCGATTTGAGCCGATTGGGGATGAATGGAGTGGAAAGGAGCCGATTTGAGCCGAATCGCATGGAGATGCGTGGAATCGAATCCAGTAGAATAGATTAGATTAGGGTAGGATGGAATAGAGTAGACTTGAACACAGTAGAAGAGAATGGAAAGGATACAATAGAATAGAGTAGAAAAGGGTAGAGCAGAGCAGAATAGTGTAGAGTAGAATAGAGTAGAGTAGAACAGAGTCGAATCAAGCTGAATGGAGACGAAACGAGACAAATCGCGTCGAATGGCGTCGAATCCCATCGAATCAATTACAGTAGGGAATAGTAGAAGAGCGTAGAATGGAGTAGAATGGTGTGCAATGGAATCGAGTAGAGTAGAAAAGAGCTGAAGAGAGCCGAAGAGGGCCAAAGAGGGCCAAATCGAGCTGAACCGAGAGAAATCGAGCCGAATCCAGTGAATCGAGCCTAACGGAGCCAAATCGAGCCTAATCGAGCTGAATCGACACTATTCGAGACAAATGGAGCCGAATGGACATGAATCACACCGATGCGGCCCCTAGTCGCGTCAAAGTTTCTCGAATTCAATTGAATAGACTAGAGTAGGGGAGGTTCGGGTAGGCTAGAGTAGGGTAGAATAGAGTAGAATAGAATAAAACAGAACAGAACACAACAAAATAGAACAGAACAACACAGAACGAATACAGAAAAGAGTAGGCTAGAGTAGAGTAGAGGGGAATAGAGTAGAGTAGAATAGATTTGAACAGAGCCAAGTCGAGACGAATCACGTTGAAATGGGTTGAATCAAATCCAATCAAGTGGATTACAATACCTTAGAGTTGGGTAGCATAGGGTAGGGTAGAATAGAGTAGAATAGTACAGAACAGAGTAGAAACAATACAATAGAGTAGAGTAGAATAGAGCTGAATAGAGCCAAATGCAGACAAAATGAGAGGAATCGTGTAGAAGCAAGTAGAGTAAATTAGAGTGGTGTTGGGTAGGGTAGAGCAGAATAGAGTAGAATAGTGTGGAATGAATAGAATGGAGTAGAATGGAGTCAAGTAGAAACGAATAGAGTAGAAGAGAGTCGAATAGAGCAGAATAGGGCCGAAGAAGGCCAAATCGAGCAGATTCGAAGCGATTCAAGCCAAAACAAGCTGAATGGAGCCTAACTGAGCCGAATAGAGCCAAATCGAGCCGAATCGAGCCGATTCAAGCTTCATCGCCTCGAATCGCGTTCAACGCGTCAAATCCAATCGAGACGTATAGATTAGAGAAGGGGAGGGGAGGGGAGAATAGAACAGAGTAGAGTGGAATAGAAGAGATTAGAACAGAATAGAAGGAACAGAATCGAGTGGAAAAGAGTAGAGTCGAATACAGTCGAATAGAGCCGAATAAGCTGAATAGAGACGAATGGAGCTGAATACAGCCGAAAAGAGCTGTATACTGCCGAATCACACCTAATCGAGTGGAATCAAGCAGAATCGCACTGACTGTCACCGAACAGCGTCGAATCGAATCAGGTCGAATCGAGTCGAGTCACATCGTTTTGAATCAAACAAGGTCAAATCGCTTCATATCGTGTCGAATCCCATCGAATCACGTCGAATAACTTCGAATTGCGTCAAACCTCAGAGAATCCTACTGAATCACGTCGAGTCGCATGGAATCTCATCAAATCCCTTCGGATTTGCCGAATCCAGTCAAGTCCTATCAAATCGCTTTGCACGGAATCGAATTGAATCCAATAGATTAAAGTAGGGTAGGTTCGGGTGGGGTGCCGTTGGGTCGGGTAGGGTAGAATAGAATAGAGTACAACAGAATAGGAGAGAATAGAACAGAACAGAAAGAATACAACAGAATAGAATAGAGTCAAAGAGAGAGAACATAGCCGAATTGAGCCGAGTGGAGACAAAACGAGACGAATCACGTCCGGTTGCTTCGAATCGCGTCAAATCAAATCGAATCGATTAGAAGAGATTAGGGTAGGGAAGGGTAGAATAGAAGAGAGGAAAATAGTGAGGAATGGAGTTGAACGGAGTCCCATAGAGACGGATAGATATGAACAGAGTACAAAAGAGTCTAATAGAGCAGAATAGGGCCGAATAGGCCCAAATAAGGCCTAATTGAGCAGAATCCAGCAGAATCGATGGAATTCGAGCCTAATCGAGCCGAATGGAGTGAAATGGAGCCAAGTCGGGCCGAATAGAGCCGATTCGAACTGAATCGAGCTGATTCAAGCCTAATCGCGTCAAATCGCGTGGAAATACGTCACATCGAATCTAATCAAATAGATTAGGGAAGGGGAGGGGAGGGGCGGGTGGGTAGAATAGAACAGAATAGTACAGAATAGAATATAGTACAGTAGGGTAGAGTAGAGAGAGTAAAGCAGACAAGAGTAGAGCAGAGTAGAATTGAGTCAAATAGAGTCAAAGAGTGCAGGATATAGCTGAATAGAGCCAATTCTGGCCGAATCGAGTCAAATGGAAACAAAACGAGATGAATCACACCGAATTGCTTCGAATCGCATCCAATCGAATAGATTAGAGTATCGTAGGGTAGAGTAGAACAGAATAGCGTAGAATGGAGAAGAGTGGAGTCAAATGGAGTCGAACAGAGACAAATAGAGTAGAAAAGAGTCGAATCGAGCCAAATAGGGCCGAATAAGGCTGAACCGAGTGGAAACGAGCTGAATTGAAGCGATTCGAGCCAAATCGAGCTGAATCGAGCTGATGTTGCGGAATCGAGCCGACTCAAGCGTGATGGTGTCCGGTCGCATCGAAATGCTTTGAATCGAATCAAATGGAATCGATTAGAATAGGTCAGGGTAGGGCAGTTTATGATAGGAAGACTAGGGTAGATGCAAGTAGACTACATTAGAGTAGACAAGAGAAGGCTAGAGTAGAAGCCTAGACTAGTAAGCTGGACTAGTCAGCTAGACTAGTGGCATAGAGCAGTAGCCTAGACAACTAGTCTTGAATAGTACCCTAAGTCAGTAAGCTGAACGAGTACCCTTGCCTGAACTCTTAGCCTAATCTAGTACCCTTGCCTTAACTAGTAGTCCTAACAAGTACCCTTGCCTTAACCAGTAGTCTTCACTAGTACCCTTGCCTTCACTAGTAGTATGTCCTTAACAAGTAGCCTGAACTGGTACCCTTGCCTTAACCAGTACCCTCAACAAGTACCCATGCCTTAACTAGTAGCCTGGCCTTAACTAGTGCCCTGCCCATAAGTAGTAGCCTGAACTAGTACCCTTGCCTTAAGGAGTACCCTTGCCCGAACTACTCCCCTTAATTAGGACCCTTATTGAGTAACCCTAAGTAGTAGAGTATGGTACGGTGGGGTAGCATAGGGTAGGGAAGCATACGGTGGAACAGAGAAAATAGAAGGAAATAGAATAGAACAGCATAGGTCAGGATAGGTTAGCTTAGTGTAGGGTATGGTAGAGTAGCATAGGATGGAATCGAGAAAATAGAAAAGGAGACTAGAAAAGAGCAGACTAGATTAGGATAGGCTAGGGTGGGGGAGGGTTTTGTAGAATACAGTAGTGTAGAATGGAATAGAATGGTGTGGAATGGAGTCAAATGGATTCGAACACAGATGCAGAGAGTAGAAAAGAGTTGAATAGAGCCGAATAACGCTGAATAGGACCACATATGGCCAAAATGAGCCGAATCGAGTCGAGTCGACCAGATTCGGGATGAATGGAGCCTAGTGGAGCTGAAACGAGCCAAATAGAGACAAACTGAACCCAGCAAAATCGAGCCAAAACACACTTAATTGCATCCTATTGCATCGGATCTCGTCGAATTCCATCAAATCCCACCAAAACGCATCAAATCTCGCGGAATCTCACCGAATCCCGTCGAATTGTCTCAAATCGGGTCGAATGGTGTCAAACTGAATGGAATCGAATTAAATTGAATAGATTAGAGTAGTGTAGGTTAGACTGGGATTCAGTAGGGAAGGGCACAGAAGAATAGAATAGAGTAGAACAGAAGAGAATACCAAGAGTAGAATGGAGTAGAGTTGAGTAGAGTGGAATAGTCAGAGTCGGGTAGTGCAGAATATAGATGAATAGATCCAATTCAAGCCCAATCGATTCGAATGGAGAGGAAAGGAGACAAATCGTGATGAATCGAATCGATTAGAATAGATTAGAGTAGGGTAGGGTAGAACAGAATAGAATAGAGTAGAAAAGAGTAGAGTGGTGTGGAAGGGAGTTGAATGGAGCCAAATAGAGACAAATAAAGTAGAAAGGGTTGAGTAGAGCTGAGCAGGGCTGAATAAGATTCACTCGAGCCTAATTATGCTGAATTGAGCAGAATCGAGACGAATTGACCCAATTCAAGCCAAATAGAGCTAAATCGAGCCGATTCAAGCCTAATCACATGGAATCGCGTCGAAATGCGTTGAATCGAATAGATTAGAGTAGAGGAGGGTACGGCAGGAGAGGCTAGACTACAACACAACACAACACAACACAATAGAAAGAAGAGAATAGAATTAAGTAGAGTCGGGTCCAGTAGAATAGAGTCAAATTGAGCTGAAGAGAGCCGAAAAGAGCCAAACAGAGCTGAATACAGCCGAATTGACCAAATTCAAGGTGAATCGAGATGAATCATGTCGAGTCGTTTGAAACGTGTCGAATCGAATCAAATAGATTAGTGTGGGGAAGGTAAGGTTAGGGTAGGGTAGAGAAGAATAGAATAGAGTAGAATAGAACAGAACAGAAAGAATCGAGTAGACTAGAGTCAAATAGAGTCGAATACTGCCAAAAAGAGCCGAATAGAGTGGAAAAGAGCCGAATAGAACCGAATCGAGTTTAATGGAGCAGAAAGGAGATGAATCGAGCCGATATGACCCGAATCAGGTCGAATCCCATTCAAGTGTGTCGAATAGCATAGAACAGATTACAGTAGGCTAAGTTAGGGTAGGGTAGGGTAGAATAGAGTGCAGTAGAACAGAACAGAACAGAACTGAAAGAATAGAGTCGAGACGAGCAGAGTATAGAAGAGTAGAGTAGAGCAGAGTCGAACATTGTCGAATAGGGCCAAATAGAGCCCAAAAGAGCTAAATGGATAGAAACCAAGATGAATCACGCCGAATCCCGTGGAATCGTGCCGTATCGCGTTGAATCCCGTCGAATTGCATTGAATCTGATCAATTCCAATCCAATCCAATCCAATCAATTAGAATAGACTAGAGTAGGGTAGAGTACAATACAATACAGTAGAGAATAGTTTAGGATGGAGTAGAATGGTGTAGCATGGAGTCGAGTGGAGTCGAAAAGAGATAATAGAGTTGAGTAGAGTCTAATAGAGCCGAATCGAGCTGAATAGAGCCTATTCGAGCTGACTAGAGCCGAATGGAGCCGATTAGAGCTGAATCGAACCGATTTGAGCCGATTGGGGATGAATGGAGTGGAAAGGAGCCGATTTGAGCCGAATCGCATGGAGATGCGTGGAATCGAATCCAGTAGAATAGATTAGATTAGGGTAGGATGGAATAGAGTAGACTTGAACACAGTAGAAGAGAATGGAAAGGATACAATAGAATAGAGTAGAAAAGGGTAGAGCAGAGCAGAATAGTGTAGAGTAGAATAGAGTAGAGTAGAACAGAGTCGAATCAAGCTGAATGGAGACGAAACGAGACAAATCGCGTCGAATGGCGTCGAATCCCATCGAATCAATTACAGTAGGGAATAGTAGAAGAGCGTAGAATGGAGTAGAATGGTGTGCAATGGAATCGAGTAGAGTAGAAAAGAGCTGAAGAGAGCCGAAGAGGGCCAAAGAGGGCCAAATCGAGCTGAACCGAGAGAAATCGAGCCGAATCCAGTGAATCGAGCCTAACGGAGCCAAATCGAGCCTAATCGAGCTGAATCGACACTATTCGAGACAAATGGAGCCGAATGGACATGAATCACACCGATGCGGCCCCTAGTCGCGTCAAAGTTTCTCGAATTCAATTGAATAGACTAGAGTAGGGGAGGTTCGGGTAGGCTAGAGTAGGGTAGAATAGAGTAGAATAGAATAAAACAGAACAGAACACAACAAAATAGAACAGAACAACACAGAACGAATACAGAAAAGAGTAGGCTAGAGTAGAGTAGAGGGGAATAGAGTAGAGTAGAATAGATTTGAACAGAGCCAAATCGAGACGAATCACGTTGAAATGGGTTGAATCAAATCCAATCAAGTGGATTACAATACCTTAGAGTTGGGTAGCATAGGGTAGGGTAGAATAGAGTAGAATAGTACAGAACAGAGTAGAAACAATACAATAGAGTAGAGTAGAATAGAGCTGAATAGAGCCAAATGCAGACAAAATGAGAGGAATCGTGTAGAAGCAAGTAGAGTAAATTAGAGTGGTGTTGGGTAGGGTAGAGCAGAATAGAGTAGAATAGTGTGGAATGAATAGAATGGAGTAGAATGGAGTCAAGTAGAAACGAATAGAGTAGAAGAGAGTCGAATAGAGCAGAATAGGGCCGAAGAAGGCCAAATCGAGCAGATTCGAAGCGATTCAAGCCAAAACAAGCTGAATGGAGCCTAACTGAGCCGAATAGAGCCAAATCGAGCCGAATCGAGCCGATTCAAGCTTCATCGCCTGGAATCGCGTTCAACGCGTCAAATCCAATCGAGACGTATAGATTAGAGAAGGGGAGGGGAGGGGAGAATAGAACAGAGTAGAGTGGAATAGAAGAGATTAGAACAGAATAGAAGGAACAGAATCGAGTGGAAAAGAGTAGAGTCGAATACAGTCGAATAGAGCCGAATAAGCTGAATAGAGACGAATGGAGCTGAATACAGCCGAAAAGAGCTGTATACTGCCGAATCACACCTAATCGAGTGGAATCAAGCAGAATCGCACTGACTGTCACCGAACAGCGTCGAATCGAATCAGGTCGAATCGAGTCGAGTCACATCGTTTTGAATCAAACAAGGTCAAATCGCTTCATATCGTGTCGAATCCCATCGAATCACGTCGAATAACTTCGAATTGCGTCAAACCTCAGAGAATCCTACTGAATCACGTCGAGTCGCATGGAATCTCATCAAATCCCTTCAGATTTGCCGAATCCAGTCAAGTCCTATCAAATCGCTTTGCACGGAATCGAATTGAATCCAATAGATTAAAGTAGGGTAGGTTCGGGTGGGGTGCCGTTGGGTCGGGTAGGGTAGAATAGAATAGAGTACCACAGAACAGGAGAGAATAGAACAGAACAGAAAGAATACAACAGAATAGAATAGAGTCAAAGAGAGAGAACATAGCCGAATTGAGCCGAGTGGAGACAAAACGAGACGAATCACGTCCGGTTGCTTCGAATCGCGTCAAATCAAATCGAATCGATTAGAAGAGATTAGGGTAGGGAAGGGTAGAATAGAAGAGAGGAAAATAGTGAGGAATGGAGTTGAACGGAGTCCCATAGAGACGGATAGATATGAACAGAGTACAAAAGAGTCTAATAGAGCAGAATAGGGCCGAATAGGCCCAAATAAGGCCTAATTGAGCAGAATCCAGCAGAATCGATGGAATTCGAGCCTAATCGAGCCGAATGGAGTGAAATGGAGCCAAGTCGGGCCGAATAGAGCCGATTCGAACTGAATCGAGCTGATTCAAGCCTAATCGCGTCAAATCGTGTGGAAATACGTCACATCGAATCTAATCAAATAGATTAGGGAAGGGGAGGGGAGGGGCGGGTGGGTAGAATAGAACAGAATAGTACAGAATAGAATATAGTACAGTAGGGTAGAGTAGAGAGAGTAAAGCAGACAAGAGTAGAGCAGAGTAGAATTGAGTCAAATAGAGTCAAAGAGTGCAGGATATAGCTGAATAGAGCCAATTCTGGCCGAATCGAGTCAAATGGAAACAAAACGAGATGAATCACACCGAATTGCTTCGAATCGCATCCAATCGAATAGATTAGAGTATCGTAGGGTAGAGTAGAACAGAATAGCGTAGAATGGAGAAGAGTGGAGTCAAATGGAGTCGAACAGAGACAAATAGAGTACAAAAGAGTCGAATCGAGCCAAATAGGGCCGAATAAGGCTGAACCGAGTGGAAACGAGCTGAATTGAAGCGATTCGAGCCAAATCGAGCTGAATCGCGCTGATGTTGCGGAATCGAGCCGACTCAAGCGTGATGGTGTCCGGTCGCATCGAAATGCTTTGAATCGAATCAAATGGAATCGATTAGAATAGGTTACGGTAGGGTAGTTTATGATAGGAAGACTAGGGTAGATGCAAGTAGACTACATTAGAGTAGACAAGAGAAGGCTAGAGTAGAAGCCTAGACTAGTAAGCTGGACTAGTCAGCTAGACTAGTGGCATAGAGCAGTAGCCTAGACAACTAGTCTTGAAGAGTACCCTAAGTCAGTAAGCTGAACGAGTACCCTTGCCTGAACTCTTAGCCTAATCTAGTACCCTTGCCTTAACTAGTAGTCCTAACAAGTACCCTTGCCTTAACCAGTAGTCTTCACTAGTACCCTTGCCTTCACTAGTAGTATGTCCTTAACAAGTAGCCTGAACTGGTACCCTTGCCTTAACCAGTACCCTCAACAAGTACCCATGCCTTAACTAGTAGCCTGGCCTTAACTAGTGCCCTGCCCATAAGTAGTAGCCTGAACTAGTACCCTTGCCTTAAGGAGTACCCTTGCCCGAACTACTCCCCTTAATTAGGACCCTTATTGAGTAACCCTAAGTAGTAGAGTATGGTACGGTGGGGTAGCATAGGGTAGGGAAGCATACGGTGGAACAGAGAAAATAGAAGGAAATAGAATAGAACAGCATAGGTCAGGGTAGGTTAGCTTAGTGTAGGGTATGGTAGAGTAGCATAGGATGGAATCGAGAAAATAGAAAAGGAGACTAGAAAAGAGCAGACTAGATTAGGATAGGCTAGGGTGGGGGAGGGTTTTGTAGAATACAGTAGTGTAGAATGGAATAGAATGGTGTGGAATGGAGTCAAATGGATTCGAACACAGATGCAGAGAGTAGAAAAGAGTTGAATAGAGCCGAATAACGCTGAATAGGACCACATATGGCCAAAATGAGCCGAATCGAGTCGAGTCGACCAGATTCGGGATGAATGGAGCCTAGTGGAGCTGAAACGAGCCAAATAGAGACAAACTGAACCCAGCAAAATCGAGCCAAAACACACTTAATTGCATCCTATTGCATCGGATCTCGTCGAATTCCATCAAATCCCACCAAAACGCATCAAATCTCGCGGAATCTCACCGAATCCCGTCGAATTGTCTCAAATCGGGTCGAATGGTGTCAAACTGAATGGAATCGAATTAAATTGAATAGATTAGAGTAGTGTAGGTTAGACTGGGATTCAGTAGGGAAGGGCACAGAAGAATAGAATAGAGTAGAACAGAAGAGAATACCAAGAGTAGAATGGAGTAGAGTTGAGTAGAGTGGAATAGTCAGAGTCGGGTAGTGCAGAATATAGATGAATAGATCCAATTCAAGCCCAATCGATTCGAATGGAGAGGAAAGGAGACAAATCGTGATGAATCGAATCGATTAGAATAGATTAGAGTAGGGTAGGGTAGAACAGAATAGAATAGAGTAGAAAAGAGTAGAGTGGTGTGGAAGGGAGTTGAATGGAGCCAAATAGAGACAAATAAAGTAGAAAGGGTTGAGTAGAGCTGAGCAGGGCTGAATAAGATTCACTCGAGCCTAATTATGCTGAATTGAGCAGAATCGAGACGAATTGACCCAATTCAAGCCAAATAGAGCTAAATCGAGCCGATTCAAGCCTAATCACATGGAATCGCGTCGAAATGCGTTGAATCGAATAGATTAGAGTAGAGGAGGGTACGGCAGGAGAGGCTAGACTACAACACAACACAACACAATAGAAAGAAGAGAATAGAATTAAGTAGAGTCGGGTCCAGTAGAATAGAGTCAAATTGAGCTGAAGAGAGCCGAAAAGAGCCAAACAGAGCTGAATACAGCCGAATTGACCAAATTCAAGGTGAATCGAGATGAATCATGTCGAGTCGTTTGAAACGTGTCGAATCGAATCAAATAGATTAGTGTGGGGAAGGTAAGGTTAGGGTAGGGTAGAGAAGAATAGAATAGAGTAGAATAGAACAGAACAGAAAGAATCGAGTAGACTAGAGTCAAATAGAGTCGAATACTGCCAAAAAGAGCCGAATAGAGTGGAAAAGAGCCGAATAGAACCGAATCGAGTTTAATGGAGCAGAAAGGAGATGAATCGAGCCGATATGACCCGAATCAGGTCGAATCCCATTCAAGTGTGTCGAATAGCATAGAACAGATTACAGTAGGCTAAGTTAGGGTAGGGTAGGGTAGAATAGAGTGCAGTAGAACAGAACAGAACAGAACTGAAAGAATAGAGTCGAGACGAGCAGAGTATAGAAGAGTAGAGTAGAGCAGAGTCGAACATTGTCGAATAGGGCCAAATAGAGCCCAAAAGAGCTAAATGGATAGAAACCAAGATGAATCACGCCGAATCCCGTGGAATCGTGCCGTATCGCGTTGAATCCCGTCGAATTGCATTGAATCTGATCAATTCCAATCCAATCCAATCCAATCAATTAGAATAGACTAGAGTAGGGTAGAGTACAATACAATACAGTAGAGAATAGTTTAGGATGGAGTAGAATGGTGTAGCATGGAGTCGAGTGGAGTCGAAAAGAGATAATAGAGTTGAGTAGAGTCTAATAGAGCCGAATCGAGCTGAATAGAGCCTATTCGAGCTGACTAGAGCCGAATGGAGCCGATTAGAGCTGAATCGAACCGATTTGAGCCGATTGGGGATGAATGGAGTGGAAAGGAGCCGATTTGAGCCGAATCGCATGGAGATGCGTGGAATCGAATCCAGTAGAATAGATTAGATTAGGGTAGGATGGAATAGAGTAGACTTGAACACAGTAGAAGAGAATGGAAAGGATACAATAGAATAGAGTAGAAAAGGGTAGAGCGGAGCAGAATAGTGTAGAGTAGAATAGAGTAGAGTAGAACAGAGTCGAATCAAGCTGAATGGAGACGAAACGAGACAAATCGCGTCGAATGGCGTCGAATCCCATCGAATCAATTACAGTAGGGAATAGTAGAAGAGCGTAGAATGGAGTAGAATGGTGTGCAATGGAATCGAGTAGAGTAGAAAAGAGCTGAAGAGAGCCGAAGAGGGCCAAAGAGGGCCAAATCGAGCTGAACCGAGAGAAATCGAGCCGAATCCAGTGAATCGAGCCTAACGGAGCCAAATCGAGCCTAATCGAGCTGAATCGACACTATTCGAGACAAATGGAGCCGAATGGACATGAATCACACCGATGCGGCCCCTAGTCGCGTCAAAGTTTCTCGAATTCAATTGAATAGACTAGAGTAGGGGAGGTTCGGGTAGGCTAGAGTAGGGTAGAATAGAGTAGAATAGAATAAAACAGAACAGAACACAACAAAATAGAACAGAACAACACAGAACGAATACAGAAAAGAGTAGGCTAGAGTAGAGTAGAGGGGAATAGAGTAGAGTAGAATAGATTTGAACAGAGCCAAGTCGAGACGAATCACGTTGAAATGGGTTGAATCAAATCCAATCAAGTGGATTACAATACCTTAGAGTTGGGTAGCATAGGGTAGGGTAGAATAGAGTAGAATAGTACAGAACAGAGTAGAAACAATACAATAGAGTAGAGTAGAATAGAGCTGAATAGAGCCAAATGCAGACAAAATGAGAGGAATCGTGTAGAAGCAAGTAGAGTAAATTAGAGTGGTGTTGGGTAGGGTAGAGCAGAATAGAGTAGAATAGTGTGGAATGAATAGAATGGAGTAGAATGGAGTCAAGTAGAAACGAATAGAGTAGAAGAGAGTCGAATAGAGCAGAATAGGGCCGAAGAAGGCCAAATCGAGCAGATTCGAAGCGATTCAAGCCAAAACAAGCTGAATGGAGCCTAACTGAGCCGAATAGAGCCAAATCGAGCCGAATCGAGCCGATTCAAGCTTCATCGCCTCGAATCGCGTTCAACGCGTCAAATCCAATCGAGACGTATAGATTAGAGAAGGGGAGGGGAGGGGAGAATAGAACAGAGTAGAGTGGAATAGAAGAGATTAGAACAGAATAGAAGGAACAGAATCGAGTGGAAAAGAGTAGAGTCGAATACAGTCGAATAGAGCCGAATAAGCTGAATAGAGACGAATGGAGCTGAATACAGCCGAAAAGAGCTGTATACTGCCGAATCACACCTAATCGAGTGGAATCAAGCAGAATCGCACTGACTGTCACCGAACAGCGTCGAATCGAATCAGGTCGAATCGAGTCGAGTCACATCGTTTTGAATCAAACAAGGTCAAATCGCTTCATATCGTGTCGAATCCCATCGAATCACGTCGAATAACTTCGAATTGCGTCAAACCTCAGAGAATCCTACTGAATCACGTCGAGTCGCATGGAATCTCATCAAATCCCTTCAGATTTGCCGAATCCAGTCAAGTCCTATCAAATCGCTTTGCACGGAATCGAATTGAATCCAATAGATTAAAGTAGGGTAGGTTCGGGTGGGGTGCCGTTGGGTCGGGTAGGGTAGAATAGAATAGAGTACAACAGAATAGGAGAGAATAGAACAGAACAGAAAGAATACAACAGAATAGAATAGAGTCAAAGAGAGAGAACATAGCCGAATTGAGCCGAGTGGAGACAAAACGAGACGAATCACGTCCGGTTGCTTCGAATCGCGTCAAATCAAATCGAATCGATTAGAAGAGATTAGGGTAGGGAAGGGTAGAATAGAAGAGAGGAAAATAGTGAGGAATGGAGTTGAACGGAGTCCAATAGAGACGGATAGATATGAACAGAGTACAAAAGAGTCTAATAGAGCAGAATAGGGCCGAATAGGCCCAAATAAGGCCTAATTGAGCAGAATCCAGCAGAATCGATGGAATTCGAGCCTAATCGAGCCGAATGGAGTGAAATGGAGCCAAGTCGGGCCGAATAGAGCCGATTCGAACTGAATCGAGCTGATTCAAGCCTAATCGCGTCAAATCGCGTGGAAATACGTCACATCGAATCTAATCAAATAGATTAGGGAAGGGTAGGGGAGGGGCGGGTGGGTAGAATAGAACAGAATAGTACAGAATAGAATATAGTACAGTAGGGTAGAGTAGAGAGAGTAAAGCAGACAAGAGTAGAGCAGAGTAGAATTGAGTCAAATAGAGTCAAAGAGTGCAGGATATAGCTGAATAGAGCCAATTCTGGCCGAATCGAGTCAAATGGAAACAAAACGAGATGAATCACACCGAATTGCTTCGAATCGCATCCAATCGAATAGATTAGAGTATCGTAGGGTAGAGTAGAACAGAATAGCGTAGAATGGAGAAGAGTGGAGTCAAATGGAGTCGAACAGAGACAAATAGAGTAGAAAAGAGTCGAATCGAGCCAAATAGGGCCGAATAAGGCTGAACCGAGTGGAAACGAGCTGAATTGAAGCGATTCGAGCCAAATCGAGCTGAATCGAGCTGATGTTGCGGAATCGAGCCGACTCAAGCGTGATGGTGCCCGGTCGCATCGAAATGCTTTGAATCGAATCAAATGGAATCGATTAGAATAGGTTAGGGTAGGGTAGTTTATGATAGGAAGACTAGGGTAGATGCAAGTAGACTACATTAGAGTAGACAAGAGAAGGCTAGAGTAGAAGCCTAGACTAGTAAGCTGGACTAGTCAGCTAGACTAGTGGCATAGAGCAGTAGCCTAGACAACTAGTCTTGAAGAGTACCCTAAGTCAGTAAGCTGAACGAGTACCCTTGCCTGAACTCTTAGCCTAATCTAGTACCCTTGCCTTAACTAGTAGTCCTAACAAGTACCCTTGCCTTAACCAGTAGTCTTCACTAGTACCCTTGCCTTCACTAGTAGTATGTCCTTAACAAGTAGCCTGAACTGGTACCCTTGCCTTAACCAGTACCCTCAACAAGTACCCATGCCTTAACTAGTAGCCTGGCCTTAACTAGTGCCCTGCCCATAAGTAGTAGCCTGAACTAGTACCCTTGCCTTAAGGAGTACCCTTGCCCGAACTACTCCCCTTAATTAGGACCCTTATTGAGTAACCCTAAGTAGTAGAGTATGGTACGGTGGGGTAGCATAGGGTAGGGAAGCATACGGTGGAACAGAGAAAATAGAAGGAAATAGAATAGAACAGCATAGGTCAGGGTAGGTTAGCTTAGTGTAGGGTATGGTAGAGTAGCATAGGATGGAATCGAGAAAATAGAAAAGGAGACTAGAAAAGAGCAGACTAGATTAGGATAGGCTAGGGTGGGGGAGGGTTTTGTAGAATACAGTAGTGTAGAATGGAATAGAATGGTGTGGAATGGAGTCAAATGGATTCGAACACAGATGCAGAGAGTAGAAAAGAGTTGAATAGAGCCGAATAACGCTGAATAGGACCACATATGGCCAAAATGAGCCGAATCGAGTCGAGTCGACCAGATTCGGGATGAATGGAGCCTAGTGGAGCTGAAACGAGCCAAATAGAGACAAACTGAACCCAGCAAAATCGAGCCAAAACACACTTAATTGCATCCTATTGCATCGGATCTCGTCGAATTCCATCAAATCCCACCAAAACGCATCAAATCTCGCGGAATCTCACCGAATCCCGTCGAATTGTCTCAAATCGGGTCGAATGGTGTCAAACTGAATGGAATCGAATTAAATTGAATAGATTAGAGTAGTGTAGGTTAGACTGGGATTCAGTAGGGAAGGGCACAGAAGAATAGAATAGAGTAGAACAGAAGAGAATACCAAGAGTAGAATGGAGTAGAGTTGAGTAGAGTGGAATAGTCAGAGTCGGGTAGTGCAGAATATAGATGAATAGATCCAATTCAAGCCCAATCGATTCGAATGGAGAGGAAAGGAGACAAATCGTGATGAATCGAATCGATTAGAATAGATTAGAGTAGGGTAGGGTAGAACAGAATAGAATAGAGTAGAAAAGAGTAGAGTGGTGTGGAAGGGAGTTGAATGGAGCCAAATAGAGACAAATAAAGTAGAAAGGGTTGAGTAGAGCTGAGCAGGGCTGAATAAGATTCACTCGAGCCTAATTATGCTGAATTGAGCAGAATCGAGACGAATTGACCCAATTCAAGCCAAATAGAGCTAAATCGAGCCGATTCAAGCCTAATCACATGGAATCGCGTCGAAATGCGTTGAATCGAATAGATTAGAGTAGAGGAGGGTACGGCAGGAGAGGCTAGACTACAACACAACACAACACAACACAATAGAAAGAAGAGAATAGAATTAAGTAGAGTCGGGTCCAGTAGAATAGAGTCAAATTGAGCTGAAGAGAGCCGAAAAGAGCCAAACAGAGCTGAATACAGCCGAATTGACCAAATTCAAGGTGAATCGAGATGAATCATGTCGAGTCGTTTGAAACGTGTCGAATCGAATCAAATAGATTAGTGTGGGGAAGGTAAGGTTAGGGTAGGGTAGAGAAGAATAGAATAGAGTAGAATAGAACAGAACAGAAAGAATCGAGTAGACTAGAGTCAAATAGAGTCGAATACTGCCAAAAAGAGCCGAATAGAGTGGAAAAGAGCCGAATAGAACCGAATCGAGTTTAATGGAGCAGAAAGGAGATGAATCGAGCCGATATGACCCGAATCAGGTCGAATCCCATTCAAGTGTGTCGAATAGCATAGAACAGATTACAGTAGGCTAAGTTAGGGTAGGGTAGGGTAGAATAGAGTGCAGTAGAACAGAACAGAACAGAACTGAAAGAATAGAGTCGAGACGAGCAGAGTATAGAAGAGTAGAGTAGAGCAGAGTCGAACATTGTCGAATAGGGCCAAATAGAGCCCAAAAGAGCTAAATGGATAGAAACCAAGATGAATCACGCCGAATCCCGTGGAATCGTGCCGTATCGCGTTGAATCCCGTCGAATTGCATTGAATCTGATCAATTCCAATCCAATCCAATCCAATCAATTAGAATAGACTAGAGTAGGGTAGAGTACAATACAATACAGTAGAGAATAGTTTAGGATGGAGTAGAATGGTGTAGCATGGAGTCGAGTGGAGTCGAAAAGAGATAATAGAGTTGAGTAGAGTCTAATAGAGCCGAATCGAGCTGAATAGAGCCTATTCGAGCTGACTAGAGCCGAATGGAGCCGATTAGAGCTGAATCGAACCGATTTGAGCCGATTGGGGATGAATGGAGTGGAAAGGAGCCGATTTGAGCCGAATCGCATGGAGATGCGTGGAATCGAATCCAGTAGAATAGATTAGATTAGGGTAGGATGGAATAGAGTAGACTTGAACACAGTAGAAGAGAATGGAAAGGATACAATAGAATAGAGTAGAAAAGGGTAGAGCAGAGCAGAATAGTGTAGAGTAGAATAGAGTAGAGTAGAACAGAGTCGAATCAAGCTGAATGGAGACGAAACGAGACAAATCGCGTCGAATGGCATCGAATCCCATCGAATCAATTACAGTAGGGAATAGTAGAAGAGCGTAGAATGGAGTAGAATGGTGTGCAATGGAATCGAGTAGAGTAGAAAAGAGCTGAAGAGAGCCGAAGAGGGCCAAAGAGGGCCAAATCGAGCTGAACCGAGAGAAATCGAGCCGAATCCAGTGAATCGAGCCTAACGGAGCCAAATCGAGCCTAATCGAGCTGAATCGACACTATTCGAGACAAATGGAGCCGAATGGACATGAATCACACCGATGCGGCCCCTAGTCGCGTCAAAGTTTCTCGAATTCAATTGAATAGACTAGAGTAGGGGAGGTTCGGGTAGGCTAGAGTAGGGTAGAATAGAGTAGAATAGAATAAAACAGAACAGAACACAACAAAATAGAACAGAACAACACAGAACGAATACAGAAAAGAGTAGGCTAGAGTAGAGTAGAGGGGAATAGAGTAGAGTAGAATAGATTTGAACAGAGCCAAATCGAGACGAATCACGTTGAAATGGGTTGAATCAAATCCAATCAAGTGGATTACAATACCTTAGAGTTGGGTAGCATAGGGTAGGGTAGAATAGAGTAGAATAGTACAGAACAGAGTAGAAACAATACAATAGAGTAGAGTAGAATAGAGCTGAATAGAGCCAAATGCAGACAAAATGAGAGGAATCGTGTAGAAGCAAGTAGAGTAAATTAGAGTGGTGTTGGGTAGGGTAGAGCAGAATAGAGTAGAATAGTGTGGAATGAATAGAATGGAGTAGAATGGAGTCAAGTAGAAACGAATAGAGTAGAAGAGAGTCGAATAGAGCAGAATAGGGCCGAAGAAGGCCAAATCGAGCAGATTCGAAGCGATTCAAGCCAAAACAAGCTGAATGGAGCCTAACTGAGCCGAATAGAGCCAAATCGAGCCGAATCGAGCCGATTCAAGCTTCATCGCCTGGAATCGCGTTCAACGCGTCAAATCCAATCGAGACGTATAGATTAGAGAAGGGGAGGGGAGGGGAGAATAGAACAGAGTAGAGTGGAATAGAAGAGATTAGAACAGAATAGAAGGAACAGAATCGAGTGGAAAAGAGTAGAGTCGAATACAGTCGAATAGAGCCGAATAAGCTGAATAGAGACGAATGGAGCTGAAGACAGCCGAAAAGAGCTGTATACTGCCGAATCACACCTAATCGAGTGGAATCAAGCAGAATCGCACTGACTGTCACCGAACAGCGTCGAATCGAATCAGGTCGAATCGAGTCGAGTCACATCGTTTTGAATCAAACAAGGTCAAATCGCTTCATATCGTGTCGAATCCCATCGAATCACGTCGAATAACTTCGAATTGCGTCAAACCTCAGAGAATCCTACTGAATCACGTCGAGTCGCATGGAATCTCATCAAATCCCTTCGGATTTGCCGAATCCAGTCAAGTCCTATCAAATCGCTTTGCACGGAATCGAATTGAATCCAATAGATTAAAGTAGGGTAGGTTCGAGTGGGGTGCCGTTGGGTCGGGTAGGGTAGAATAGAATAGAGTACAACAGAATAGGAGAGAATAGAACAGAACAGAAAGAATACAACAGAATAGAATAGAGTCAAAGAGAGAGAACATAGCCGAATTGAGCCGAGTGGAGACAAAACGAGACGAATCACGTCCGGTTGCTTCGAATCGCGTCAAATCAAATCGAATCGATTAGAAGAGATTAGGGTAGGGAAGGGTAGAATAGAAGAGAGGAAAATAGTGAGGAATGGAGTTGAACGGAGTCCCATAGAGACGGATAGATATGAACAGAGTACAAAAGAGTCTAATAGAGCAGAATAGGGCCGAATAGGCCCAAATAAGGCCTAATTGAGCAGAATCCAGCAGAATCGATGGAATTCGAGCCTAATCGAGCCGAATGGAGTGAAATGGAGCCAAGTCGGGCCGAATAGAGCCGATTCGAACTGAATCGAGCTGATTCAAGCCTAATCGCGTCAAATCGCGTGGAAATACGTCACATCGAATCTAATCAAATAGATTAGGGAAGGGTAGGGGAGGGGCGGGTGGGTAGAATAGAACAGAATAGTACAGAATAGAATATAGTACAGTAGGGTAGAGTAGAGAGAGTAAAGCAGACAAGAGTAGAGCAGAGTAGAATTGAGTCAAATAGAGTCAAAGAGTGCAGGATATAGCTGAATAGAGCCAATTCTGGCCGAATCGAGTCAAATGGAAACAAAACGAGATGAATCACACCGAATTGCTTCGAATCGCATCCAATCGAATAGATTAGAGTATCGTAGGGTAGAGTAGAACAGAATAGCGTAGAATGGAGAAGAGTGGAGTCAAATGGAGTCGAACAGAGACAAATAGAGTAGAAAAGAGTCGAATCGAGCCAAATAGGGCCGAATAAGGCTGAACCGAGTGGAAACGAGCTGAATTGAAGCGATTCGAGCCAAATCGAGCTGAATCGAGCTGATGTTGCGGAATCGAGCCGACTCAAGCGTGATGGTGCCCGGTCGCATCGAAATGCTTTGAATCGAATCAAATGGAATCGATTAGAATAGGTTAGGGTAGGGTAGTTTATGATAGGAAGACTAGGGTAGATGCAAGTAGACTACATTAGAGTAGACAAGAGAAGGCTAGAGTAGAAGCCTAGACTAGTAAGCTGGACTAGTCAGCTAGACTAGTGGCATAGAGCAGTAGCCTAGACAACTAGTCTTGAAGAGTACCCTAAGTCAGTAAGCTGAACGAGTACCCTTGCCTGAACTCTTAGCCTAATCTAGTACCCTTGCCTTAACTAGTAGTCCTAACAAGTACCCTTGCCTTAACCAGTAGTCTTCACTAGTACCCTTGCCTTCACTAGTAGTATGTCCTTAACAAGTAGCCTGAACTGGTACCCTTGCCTTAACCAGTACCCTCAACAAGTACCCATGCCTTAACTAGTAGCCTGGCCTTAACTAGTGCCCTGCCCATAAGTAGTAGCCTGAACTAGTACCCTTGCCTTAAGGAGTACCCTTGCCCGAACTACTCCCCTTAATTAGGACCCTTATTGAGTAACCCTAAGTAGTAGAGTATGGTACGGTGGGGTAGCATAGGGTAGGGAAGCATACGGTGGAACAGAGAAAATAGAAGGAAATAGAATAGAACAGCATAGGTCAGGGTAGGTTAGCTTAGTGTAGGGTATGGTAGAGTAGCATAGGATGGAATCGAGAAAATAGAAAAGGAGACTAGAAAAGAGCAGACTAGATTAGGATAGGCTAGGGTGGGGGAGGGTTTTGTAGAATACAGTAGTGTAGAATGGAATAGAATGGTGTGGAATGGAGTCAAATGGATTCGAACACAGATGCAGAGAGTAGAAAAGAGTTGAATAGAGCCGAATAACGCTGAATAGGACCACATATGGCCAAAATGAGCCGAATCGAGTCGAGTCGACCAGATTCGGGATGAATGGAGCCTAGTGGAGCTGAAACGAGCCAAATAGAGACAAACTGAACCCAGCAAAATCGAGCCAAAACACACTTAATTGCATCCTATTGCATCGGATCTCGTCGAATTCCATCAAATCCCACCAAAACGCATCAAATCTCGCGGAATCTCACCGAATCCCGTCGAATTGTCTCAAATCGGGTCGAATGGTGTCAAACTGAATGGAATCGAATTAAATTGAATAGATTAGAGTAGTGTAGGTTAGACTGGGATTCAGTAGGGAAGGGCACAGAAGAATAGAATAGAGTAGAACAGAAGAGAATACCAAGAGTAGAATGGAGTAGAGTTGAGTAGAGTGGAATAGTCAGAGTCGGGTAGTGCAGAATATAGATGAATAGATCCAATTCAAGCCCAATCGATTCGAATGGAGAGGAAAGGAGACAAATCGTGATGAATCGAATCGATTAGAATAGATTAGAGTAGGGTAGGGTAGAACAGAATAGAATAGAGTAGAAAAGAGTAGAGTGGTGTGGAAGGGAGTTGAATGGAGCCAAATAGAGACAAATAAAGTAGAAAGGGTTGAGTAGAGCTGAGCAGGGCTGAATAAGATTCACTCGAGCCTAATTATGCTGAATTGAGCAGAATCGAGACGAATTGACCCAATTCAAGCCAAATAGAGCTAAATCGAGCCGATTCAAGCCTAATCACATGGAATCGCGTCGAAATGCGTTGAATCGAATAGATTAGAGTAGAGGAGGGTACGGCAGGAGAGGCTAGACTACAACACAACACAATAGAAAGAAGAGAATAGAATTAAGTAGAGTCGGGTCCAGTAGAATAGAGTCAAATTGAGCTGAAGAGAGCCGAAAAGAGCCAAACAGAGCTGAATACAGCCGAATTGACCAAATTCAAGGTGAATCGAGATGAATCATGTCGAGTCGTTTGAAACGTGTCGAATCGAATCAAATAGATTAGTGTGGGGAAGGTAAGGTTAGGGTAGGGTAGAGAAGAATAGAATAGAGTAGAATAGAACAGAACAGAAAGAATCGAGTAGACTAGAGTCAAATAGAGTCGAATACTGCCAAAAAGAGCCGAATAGAGTGGAAAAGAGCCGAATAGAACCGAATCGAGTTTAATGGAGCAGAAAGGAGATGAATCGAGCCGATATGACCCGAATCAGGTCGAATCCCATTCAAGTGTGTCGAATAGCATAGAACAGATTACAGTAGGCTAAGTTAGGGTAGGGTAGGGTAGAATAGAGTGCAGTAGAACAGAACAGAACAGAACTGAAAGAATAGAGTCGAGACGAGCAGAGTATAGAAGAGTAGAGTAGAGCAGAGTCGAACATTGTCGAATAGGGCCAAATAGAGCCCAAAAGAGCTAAATGGATAGAAACCAAGATGAATCACGCCGAATCCCGTGGAATCGTGCCGTATCGCGTTGAATCTCGTCGAATTGCATTGAATCTGATCAATTCCAATCCAATCCAATCCAATCAATTAGAATAGACTAGAGTAGGGTAGAGTACAATACAATACAGTAGAGAATAGTTTAGGATGGAGTAGAATGGTGTAGCATGGAGTCGAGTGGAGTCGAAAAGAGATAATAGAGTTGAGTAGAGTCTAATAGAGCCGAATCGAGCTGAATAGAGCCTATTCGAGCTGACTAGAGCCGAATGGAGCCGATTAGAGCTGAATCGAACCGATTTGAGCCGATTGGGGATGAATGGAGTGGAAAGGAGCCGATTTGAGCCGAATCGCATGGAGATGCGTGGAATCGAATCCAGTAGAATAGATTAGATTAGGGTAGGATGGAATAGAGTAGACTTGAACACAGTAGAAGAGAATGGAAAGGATACAATAGAATAGAGTAGAAAAGGGTAGAGCAGAGCAGAATAGTGTAGAGTAGAATAGAGTAGAGTAGAACAGAGTCGAATCAAGCTGAATGGAGACGAAACGAGACAAATCGCGTCGAATGGCGTCGAATCCCATCGAATTAATTACAGTAGGGAATAGTAGAAGAGCGTAGAATGGAGTAGAATGGTGTGCAATGGAATCGAGTAGAGTAGAAAAGAGCTGAAGAGAGCCGAAGAGGGCCAAAGAGGGCCAAATCGAGCTGAACCGAGAGAAATCGAGCCGAATCCAGTGAATCGAGCCTAACGGAGCCAAATCGAGCCTAATCGAGCTGAATCGACACTATTCGAGACAAATGGAGCCGAATGGACATGAATCACACCGATGCGGCCCCTAGTCACGTCAAAGTTTCTCGAATTCAATTGAATAGACTAGAGTAGGGGAGGTTCGGGTAGGCTAGAGTAGGGTAGAATAGAGTAGAATAGAATAAAACAGAACAGAACACAACAAAATAGAACAGAACAACACAGAACGAATACAGAAAAGAGTAGGCTAGAGTAGAGTAGAGGGGAATAGAGTAGAGTAGAATAGATTTGAACAGAGCCAAATCGAGACGAATCACGTTGAAATGGGTTGAATCAAATCCAATCAAGTGGATTACAATACCTTAGAGTTGGGTAGCATAGGGTAGGGTAGAATAGAGTAGAATAGTACAGAACAGAGTAGAAACAATACAATAGAGTAGAGTAGAATAGAGCTGAATAGAGCCAAATGCAGACAAAATGAGAGGAATCGTGTAGAAGCAAGTAGAGTAAATTAGAGTGGTGTTGGGTAGGGTAGAGCAGAATAGAGTAGAATAGTGTGGAATGAATAGAATGGAGTAGAATGGAGTCAAGTAGAAACGAATAGAGTAGAAGAGAGTCGAATAGAGCAGAATAGGGCCGAAGAAGGCCAAATCGAGCAGATTCGAAGCGATTCAAGCCAAAACAAGCTGAATGGAGCCTAACTGAGCCGAATAGAGCCAAATCGAGCCGAATCGAGCCGATTCAAGCTTCATCGCCTGGAATCGCGTTCAACGCGTCAAATCCAATCGAGACGTATAGATTAGAGAAGGGGAGGGGAGGGGAGAATAGAACAGAGTAGAGTGGAATAGAAGAGATTAGAACAGAATAGAAGGAACAGAATCGAGTGGAAAAGAGTAGAGTCGAATACAGTCGAATAGAGCCGAATAAGCTGAATAGAGACGAATGGAGCTGAATACAGCCGAAAAGAGCTGTATACTGCCGAATCACACCTAATCGAGTGGAATCAAGCAGAATCGCACTGACTGTCACCGAACAGCGTCGAATCGAATCAGGTCGAATCGAGTCGAGTCACATCGTTTTGAATCAAACAAGGTCAAATCGCTTCATATCGTGTCGAATCCCATCGAATCACGTCGAATAACTTCGAATTGCGTCAAACCTCAGAGAATCCTACTGAATCACGTCGAGTCGCATGGAATCTCATCAAATCCCTTCAGATTTGCCGAATCCAGTCAAGTCCTATCAAATCGCTTTGCACGGAATCGAATTGAATCCAATAGATTAAAGTAGGGTAGGTTCGGGTGGGGTGCCGTTGGGTCGGGTAGGGTAGAATAGAATAGAGTACAACAGAATAGGAGAGAATAGAACAGAACAGAAAGAATACAACAGAATAGAATAGAGTCAAAGAGAGAGAACATAGCCGAATTGAGCCGAGTGGAGACAAAACGAGACGAATCACGTCCGGTTGCTTCGAATCGCGTCAAATCAAATCGAATCGATTAGAAGAGATTAGGGTAGGGAAGGGTAGAATAGAAGAGAGGAAAATAGTGAGGAATGGAGTTGAACGGAGTCCAATAGAGACGGATAGATATGAACAGAGTACAAAAGAGTCTAATAGAGCAGAATAGGGCCGAATAGGCCCAAATAAGGCCTAATTGAGCAGAATCCAGCAGAATCGATGGAATTCGAGCCTAATCGAGCCGAATGGAGTGAAATGGAGCCAAGTCGGGCCGAATAGAGCCGATTCGAACTGAATCGAGCTGATTCAAGCCTAATCGCGTCAAATCGCGTGGAAATACGTCACATCGAATCTAATCAAATAGATTAGGGAAGGGTAGGGGAGGGGCGGGTGGGTAGAATAGAACAGAATAGTACAGAATAGAATATAGTACAGTAGGGTAGAGTAGAGAGAGTAAAGCAGACAAGAGTAGAGCAGAGTAGAATTGAGTCAAATAGAGTCAAAGAGTGCAGGATATAGCTGAATAGAGCCAATTCTGGCCGAATCGAGTCAAATGGAAACAAAACGAGATGAATCACACCGAATTGCTAAGAATCGCATCCAATCGAATAGATTAGAATATCGTAGGGTAGAGTAGAACAGAATAGCGTAGAATGGAGAAGAGTGGAGTCAAATGGAGTCGAACAGAGACAAATAGAGTACAAAAGAGTCGAATCGAGCCAAATAGGGCCGAATAAGGCTGAACCGAGTGGAAACGAGCTGAATTGAAGCGATTCGAGCCAAATCGAGCTGAATCGAGCTGATGTTGCGGAATCGAGCCGACTCAAGCGTGATGGTGCCCGGTCGCATCGAAATGCTTTGAATCGAATCAAATGGAATCGATTAGAATAGGTTAGGGTAGGGTAGTTTATGATAGGAAGACTAGGGTAGATGCAAGTAGACTACATTAGAGTAGACAAGAGAAGGCTAGAGTAGAAGCCTAGACTAGTAAGCTGGACTAGTCAGCTAGACTAGTGGCATAGAGCAGTAGCCTAGACAACTAGTCTTGAATAGTACCCTAAGTCAGTAAGCTGAACGAGTACCCTTGCCTGAACTCTTAGCCTAATCTAGTACCCTTGCCTTAACTAGTAGTCCTAACAAGTACCCTTGCCTTAACCAGTAGTCTTCACTAGTACCCTTGCCTTCACTAGTAGTACGTCCTTAACAAGTAGCCTGAACTGGTACCCTTGCCTTAACCAGTACCCTCAACAAGTACCCATGCCTTAACTAGTAGCCTGGCCTTAACTAGTACCCTGGCCTTAACTAGTAGCCTGAACTAGTACACTTGCCTTAAGGAGTACCCTTGCCCGAACTACTCCCCTTAATTAGGACCCTTATTGAGTAACCCAAAGTAGTAGAGTATGGTACGGTGGGGTAGCATAGGGTAGGGAAGCATACGGTGGAACAGAGAAAATAGAAGGAAATAGAATAGAACAGCATAGGTCAGGGTAGGTTAGCTTAGTGTAGGGTATGGTAGAGTAGCATAGGATGGAATAGAGAAAATAGAAAAGGAGACTAGAAAAGAGCAGACTAGATTAGGATAGGCTAGGGTGGGGGAGGGTTTTGTAGAATACAGTAGTGTAGAGTGGAATAGAATGGTGTGGAATGGAGTCAAATGGATTCGAACACAGATGCAGAGAGTAGAAAAGAGTTGAATAGAGCCGAATAACGCTGAATAGGACCACATATGGCCAAAATGAGCCGAATCGAGTCGAGTCGACCAGATTCGGGATGAATGGAGCCTAGTGGAGCTGAAATGAGCCAAATAGAGACAAACTGAACCCAGCAAAATCGAGCCAAAACACACTTAATTGCATCCTATTGCATCGGATCTCGTCGAATTCCATCAAATCCCACCAAAACGCATCAAATCTCGCGGAATCTCACCGAATCCCGTCGAATCATCTCAAATCGGGTCGAATGGTGTCAAACTGAATGGAATCGAATTAAATTGAATAGATTAGAGTAGTGTAGGTTAGACTGGGATTCAGTAGGGAAGGGCACAGAAGAATAGAATAGAGTAGAACAGAAGAGAATACCAAGAGTAGAACGGAGTAGAGTTGAGTAGAGTGGAATAGTCAGAGTCGGGTAGTGCAGAATATAGATGAATAGATCCAATTCAAGCCCAATCGATTCGAATGGAGAGGAAAGGAGACAAATCGTGATGAATCGAATCGATTAGAATAGATTAGAGTAGGGTAGGGTAGAACAGAATAGAATAGAGTAGAAAAGAGTAGAGTGGTGTGGAATGGAGTTGAATGGAGCCAAATAGAGACAAATAAAGTAGAAAGGGTTGAGTAGAGCTGAACAGGGCTGAATAAGGTTCACTGGAGCCTAATTATGCTGAATTGAGCAGAATCGAGACGAATTGACCCAATTCAAGCCAAATAGAGCTAAATCGAGCCGATTCAAGCCTAATCACATGGAATCGTGTCGAAATGCGTTGAATCGAATAGATTAGAGTAGAGAAGGGTACGGTAGCAGAGGCTAGACTACAACACAACAGAACACAATAGAAAGAAGAGAATAGAATTAAGTAGAGTCGGGTCCAGTAGAATAGAGTCAAATTGAGCTGAAGAGAGCCGAAAAGAGCCAAACAGAGCTGAATACAGCCGAATTGACCAAATTCAAGGTGAATCGAGATGAATCATGTCGAGTCGTTTGAAACGTGTCGAATCGAATCAAATAGATTAGTGTGGGGAAGGTAAGGTTAGGGTAGGGTAGAGAAGAATAGAATAGAGTAGAATAGAACAGAACAGAAAGAATCGAGTAGACTAGAGTCAAATAGAGTCGAATACTGCCAAAAAGAGCCGAATAGAGTGGAAAAGAGCCGAATAGAACCGAATCGAGTTTAATGGAGCAGAAAGGAGATGAATCGAGCCGATATGACCCGAATCAGGTCGAATCCCATTCAAGTGTGTCGAATAGCATAGAACAGATTACAGTAGGCTAAGTTAGGGTAGGGTAGGGTAGAATAGAGTGCAGTAGAACAGAACAGAACAGAACTGAAAGAATAGAGTCGAGACGAGCAGAGTATAGAAGAGTAGAGTAGAGCAGAGTCGAACATTGTCGAATAGGGCCAAATAGAGCCCAAAAGAGCTAAATGGATAGAAACCAAGATGAATCACGCCGAATCCCGTGGAATCGTGCCGTATCGCGTTGAATCCCGTCGAATTGCATTGAATCTGATCAATTCCAATCCAATCCAATCCAATCAATTAGAATAGACTAGAGTAGGGTAGAGTACAAAACAATACAGTAGAGAATAGTTTAGGATGGAGTAGAATGGTGTAGCATGGAGTCGAGTGGAGTCGAAAAGAGATAATAGAGTTGAGTAGAGTCTAATAGAGCCGAATAGAGCTGAATAGAGCCTATTCGAGCTGACTAGAGCCGAATGGAGCCGATTAGAGCTGAATCGAACCGATTTGAGCCGATTGGGGATGAATGGAGTGGAAAGGAGCCGATTTGAGCCGAATCGCATGGAGATGCGTGGAATCGAATCCAGTAGAATAGATTAGATTAGGGTAGGATGGAATAGAGTAGACTTGAACACAGTAGAAGAGAATGGAAAGGATACAATAGAATAGAGTAGAAAAGGGTAGAGCAGAGCAGAATAGTGTAGAGTAGAATAGAGTAGAGTAGAACAGAGTCGAATCAAGCTGAATGGAGACGAAACGAGACAAATCGCGTCGAATGGCGTCGAATCCCATCGAATCAATTACAGTAGGGAATAGTAGAAGAGCGTAGAATGGAGTAGAATGGTGTGCAATGGAATCGAGTAGAGTAGAAAAGAGCTGAAGAGAGCCGAAGAGGGCCAAAGAGGGCCAAATCGAGCTGAACCGAGAGAAATCGAGCCGAATCCAGTGAATCGAGCCTAACGGAGCCAAATCGAGCCTAATCGAGCTGAATCGACACTATTCGAGACAAATGGAGCCGAATGGACATGAATCACACCGATGCGGCCCCTAGTCGCGTCAAAGTTTCTCGAATTCAATTGAATAGACTAGAGTAGGGGAGGTTCGGGTAGGCTAGAGTAGGGTAGAATAGAGTAGAATAGAATAAAACAGAACAGAACACAACAAAATAGAACAGAACAACACAGAACGAATACAGAAAAGAGTAGGCTAGAGTAGAGTAGAGGGGAATAGAGTAGAGTAGAATAGATTTGAACAGAGCCAAATCGAGACGAATCACGTTGAAATGGGTTGAATCAAATCCAATCAAGTGGATTACAATACCTTAGAGTTGGGTAGCATAGGGTAGGGTAGAATAGAGTAGAATAGTACAGAACAGAGTAGAAACAATACAATAGAGTAGAGTAGAATAGAGCTGAATAGAGCCAAATGCAGACAAAATGAGAGGAATCGTGTAGAAGCAAGTAGAGTAAATTAGAGTGGTGTTGGGTAGGGTAGAGCAGAATAGAGTAGAATAGTGTGGAATGAATAGAATGGAGTAGAATGGAGTCAAGTAGAAACGAATAGAGTAGAAGAGAGTCGAATAGAGCAGAATAGGGCCGAAGAAGGCCAAATCGAGCAGATTCGAAGCGATTCAAGCCAAAACAAGCTGAATGGAGCCTAACTGAGCCGAATAGAGCCAAATCGAGCCGAATCGAGCCGATTCAAGCTTCATCGCCTGGAATCGCGTTCAACGCGTCAAATCCAATCGAGACGTATAGATTAGAGAAGGGGAGGGGAGGGGAGAATAGAACAGAGTAGAGTGGAATAGAAGAGATTAGAACAGAATAGAAGGAACAGAATCGAGTGGAAAAGAGTAGAGTCGAATACAGTCGAATAGAGCCGAATAAGCTGAATAGAGACGAATGGAGCTGAATACAGCCGAAAAGAGCTGTATACTGCCGAATCACACCTAATCGAGTGGAATCAAGCAGAATCGCACTGACTGTCACCGAACAGCGTCGAATCGAATCAGGTCGAATCGAGTCGAGTCACATCGTTTTGAATCAAACAAGGTCAAATCGCTTCATATCGTGTCGAATCCCATCGAATCACGTCGAATAACTTCGAATTGCGTCAAACCTCAGAGAATCCTACTGAATCACGTCGAGTCGCATGGAATCTCATCAAATCCCTTCGGATTTGCCGAATCCAGTCAAGTCCTATCAAATCGCTTTGCACGGAATCGAATTGAATCCAATAGATTAAAGTAGGGTAGGTTCGGGTGGGGTGCCGTTGGGTCGGGTAGGGTAGAATAGAATAGAGTACCACAGAACAGGAGAGAATAGAACAGAACAGAAAGAATACAACAGAATAGAATAGAGTCAAAGAGAGAGAACATAGCCGAATTGAGCCGAGTGGAGACAAAACGAGACGAATCACGTCCGGTTGCTTCGAATCGCGTCAAATCAAATCGAATCGATTAGAAGAGATTAGGGTAGGGAAGGGTAGAATAGAAGAGAGGAAAATAGTGAGGAATGGAGTTGAACGGAGTCCCATAGAGACGGATAGATATGAACAGAGTACAAAAGAGTCTAATAGAGCAGAATAGGGCTGAATAGGCCCAAATAAGGCCTAATTGAGCAGAATCCAGCAGAATCGATGGAATTCGAGCCTAATCGAGCCGAATGGAGTGAAATGGAGCCAAGTCGGGCCGAATAGAGCCGATTCGAACTGAATCGAGCTGATTCAAGCCTAATCGCGTCAAATCGTGTGGAAATACGTCACATCGAATCTAATCAAATAGATTAGGGAAGGGGAGGGGAGGGGCGGGTGGGTAGAATAGAACAGAATAGTACAGAATAGAATATAGTACAGTAGGGTAGAGTAGAGAGAGTAAAGCAGACAAGAGTAGAGCAGAGTAGAATTGAGTCAAATAGAGTCAAAGAGTGCAGGATATAGCTGAATAGAGCCAATTCTGGCCGAATCGAGTCAAATGGAAACAAAACGAGATGAATCACACCGAATTGCTTCGAATCGCATCCAATCGAATAGATTAGAGTATCGTAGGGTAGAGTAGAACAGAATAGCGTAGAATGGAGAAGAGTGGAGTCAAATGGAGTCGAACAGAGACAAATAGAGTACAAAAGAGTCGAATCGAGCCAAATAGGGCCGAATAAGGCTGAACCGAGTGGAAACGAGCTGAATTGAAGCGATTCGAGCCAAATCGAGCTGAATCGCGCTGATGTTGCGGAATCGAGCCGACTCAAGCGTGATGGTGTCCGGTCGCATCGAAATGCTTTGAATCGAATCAAATGGAATCGATTAGAATAGGTTAGGGTAGGGTAGTTTATGATAGGAAGACTAGGGTAGATGCAAGTAGACTACATTAGAGTAGACAAGAGAAGGCTAGAGTAGAAGCCTAGACTAGTAAGCTGGACTAGTCAGCTAGACTAGTGGCATAGAGCAGTAGCCTAGACAACTAGTCTTGAAGAGTACCCTAAGTCAGTAAGCTGAACGAGTACCCTTGCCTGAACTCTTAGCCTAATCTAGTACCCTTGCCTTAACTAGTAGTCCTAACAAGTACCCTTGCCTTAACCAGTAGTCTTCACTAGTACCCTTGCCTTCACTAGTAGTATGTCCTTAACAAGTAGCCTGAACTGGTACCCTTGCCTTAACCAGTACCCTCAATAAGTACCCATGCCTTAACTAGTAGCCTGGCCTTAACTAGTGCCCTGCCCATAAGTAGTAGCCTGAACTAGTACCCTTGCCTTAAGGAGTACCCTTGCCCGAACTACTCCCCTTAATTAGGACCCTTATTGAGTAACCCTAAGTAGTAGAGTATGGTACGGTGGGGTAGCATAGGGTAGGGAAGCATACGGTGGAACAGAGAAAATAGAAGGAAATAGAATAGAACAGCATAGGTCAGGGTAGGTTAGCTTAGTGTAGGGTATGGTAGAGTAGCATAGGATGGAATCGAGAAAATAGAAAAGGAGACTAGAAAAGAGCAGACTAGATTAGGATAGGCTAGGGTGGGGGAGGGTTTTGTAGAATACAGTAGTGTAGAATGGAATAGAATGGTGTGGAATGGAGTCAAATGGATTCGAACACAGATGCAGAGAGTAGAAAAGAGTTGAATAGAGCCGAATAACGCTGAATAGGACCACATATGGCCAAAATGAGCCGAATCGAGTCGAGTCGACCAGATTCGGGATGAATGGAGCCTAGTGGAGCTGAAACGAGCCAAATAGAGACAAACTGAACCCAGCAAAATCGAGCCAAAACACACTTAATTGCATCCTATTGCATCGGATCTCGTCGAATTCCATCAAATCCCACCAAAACGCATCAAATCTCGCGGAATCTCACCGAATCCCGTCGAATTGTCTCAAATCGGGTCGAATGGTGTCAAACTGAATGGAATCGAATTAAATTGAATAGATTAGAGTAGTGTAGGTTAGACTGGGATTCAGTAGGGAAGGGCACAGAAGAATAGAATAGAGTAGAACAGAAGAGAATACCAAGAGTAGAATGGAGTAGAGTTGAGTAGAGTGGAATAGTCAGAGTCGGGTAGTGCAGAATATAGATGAATAGATCCAATTCAAGCCCAATCGATTCGAATGGAGAGGAAAGGAGACAAATCGTGATGAATCGAATCGATTAGAATAGATTAGAGTAGGGTAGGGTAGAACAGAATAGAATAGAGTAGAAAAGAGTAGAGTGGTGTGGAAGGGAGTTGAATGGAGCCAAATAGAGACAAATAAAGTAGAAAGGGTTGAGTAGAGCTGAGCAGGGCTGAATAAGATTCACTCGAGCCTAATTATGCTGAATTGAGCAGAATCGAGACGAATTGACCCAATTCAAGCCAAATAGAGCTAAATCGAGCCGATTCAAGCCTAATCACATGGAATCGCGTCGAAATGCGTTGAATCGAATAGATTAGAGTAGAGGAGGGTACGGCAGGAGAGGCTAGACTACAACACAACACAACACAACACAATAGAAAGAAGAGAATAGAATTAAGTAGAGTCGGGTCCAGTAGAATAGAGTCAAATTGAGCTGAAGAGAGCCGAAAAGAGCCAAACAGAGCTGAATACAGCCGAATTGACCAAATTCAAGGTGAATCGAGATGAATCATGTCGAGTCGTTTGAAACGTGTCGAATCGAATCAAATAGATTAGTGTGGGGAAGGTAAGGTTAGGGTAGGGTAGAGAAGAATAGAATAGAGTAGAATAGAACAGAACAGAAAGAATCGAGTAGACTAGAGTCAAATAGAGTCGAATACTGCCAAAAAGAGCCGAATAGAGTGGAAAAGAGCCGAATAGAACCGAATCGAGTTTAATGGAGCAGAAAGGAGATGAATCGAGCCGATATGACCCGAATCAGGTCGAATCCCATTCAAGTGTGTCGAATAGCATAGAACAGATTACAGTAGGCTAAGTTAGGGTAGGGTAGGGTAGAATAGAGTGCAGTAGAACAGAACAGAACAGAACTGAAAGAATAGAGTCGAGACGAGCAGAGTATAGAAGAGTAGAGTAGAGCAGAGTCGAACATTGTCGAATAGGGCCAAATAGAGCCCAAAAGAGCTAAATGGATAGAAACCAAGATGAATCACGCCGAATCCCGTGGAATCGTGCCGTATCGCGTTGAATCCCGTCGAATTGCATTGAATCTGATCAATTCCAATCCAATCCAATCCAATCAATTAGAATAGACTAGAGTAGGGTAGAGTACAATACAATACAGTAGAGAATAGTTTAGGATGGAGTAGAATGGTGTAGCATGGAGTCGAGTGGAGTCGAAAAGAGATAATAGAGTTGAGTAGAGTCTAATAGAGCCGAATAGAGCTGAATAGAGCCTATTCGAGCTGACTAGAGCCGAATGGAGCCGATTAGAGCTGAATCGAACCGATTTGAGCCGATTGGGGATGAATGGAGTGGAAAGGAGCCGATTTGAGCCGAATCGCATGGAGATGCGTGGAATCGAATCCAGTAGAATAGATTAGATTAGGGTAGGATGGAATAGAGTAGACTTGAACACAGTAGAAGAGAATGGAAAGGATACAATAGAATAGAGTAGAAAAGGGTAGAGCAGAGCAGAATAGTGTAGAGTAGAATAGAGTAGAGTAGAACAGAGTCGAATCAAGCTGAATGGAGACGAAACGAGACAAATCGCGTCGAATGGCGTCGAATCCCATCGAATCAATTACAGTAGGGAATAGTAGAAGAGCGTAGAATGGAGTAGAATGGTGTGCAATGGAATCGAGTAGAGTAGAAAAGAGCTGAAGAGAGCCGAAGAGGGCCAAAGAGGGCCAAATCGAGCTGAACCGAGAGAAATCGAGCCGAATCCAGTGAATCGAGCCTAACGGAGCCAAATCGAGCCTAATCGAGCTGAATCGACACTATTCGAGACAAATGGAGCCGAATGGACATGAATCACACCGATGCGGCCCCTAGTCGCGTCAAAGTTTCTCGAATTCAATTGAATAGACTAGAGTAGGGGAGGTTCGGGTAGGCTAGAGTAGGGTAGAATAGAGTAGAATAGAATAAAACAGAACAGAACACAACAAAATAGAACAGAACAACACAGAACGAATACAGAAAAGAGTAGGCTAGAGTAGAGTAGAGGGGAATAGAGTAGAGTAGAATAGATTTGAACAGAGCCAAATCGAGACGAATCACGTTGAAATGGGTTGAATCAAATCCAATCAAGTGGATTACAATACCTTAGAGTTGGGTAGCATAGGGTAGGGTAGAATAGAGTAGAATAGTACAGAACAGAGTAGAAACAATACAATAGAGTAGAGTAGAATAGAGCTGAATAGAGCCAAATGCAGACAAAATGAGAGGAATCGTGTAGAAGCAAGTAGAGTAAATTAGAGTGGTGTTGGGTAGGGTAGAGCAGAATAGAGTAGAATAGTGTGGAATGAATAGAATGGAGTAGAATGGAGTCAAGTAGAAACGAATAGAGTAGAAGAGAGTCGAATAGAGCAGAATAGGGCCGAAGAAGGCCAAATCGAGCAGATTCGAAGCGATTCAAGCCAAAACAAGCTGAATGGAGCCTAACTGAGCCGAATAGAGCCAAATCGAGCCGAATCGAGCCGATTCAAGCTTCATCGCCTCGAATCGCGTTCAACGCGTCAAATCCAATCGAGACGTATAGATTAGAGAAGGGGAGGGGAGGGGAGAATAGAACAGAGTAGAGTGGAATAGAAGAGATTAGAACAGAATAGAAGGAACAGAATCGAGTGGAAAAGAGTAGAGTCGAATACAGTCGAATAGAGCCGAATAAGCTGAATAGAGACGAATGGAGCTGAATACAGCCGAAAAGAGCTGTATACTGCCGAATCACACCTAATCGAGTGGAATCAAGCAGAATCGCACTGACTGTCACCGAACAGCGTCGAATCGAATCAGGTCGAATCGAGTCGAGTCACATCGTTTTGAATCAAACAAGGTCAAATCGCTTCATATCGTGTCGAATCCCATCGAATCACGTCGAATAACTTCGAATTGCGTCAAACCTCAGAGAATCCTACTGAATCACGTCGAGTCGCATGGAATCTCATCAAATCCCTTCGGATTTGCCGAATCCAGTCAAGTCCTATCAAATCGCTTTGCACGGAATCGAATTGAATCCAATAGATTAAAGTAGGGTAGGTTCGAGTGGGGTGCCGTTGGGTCGGGTAGGGTAGAATAGAATAGAGTACAACAGAATAGGAGAGAATAGAACAGAACAGAAAGAATACAACAGAATAGAATAGAGTCAAAGAGAGAGAACATAGCCGAATTGAGCCGAGTGGAGACAAAACGAGACGAATCACGTCCGGTTGCTTCGAATCGCGTCAAATCAAATCGAATCGATTAGAAGAGATTAGGGTAGGGAAGGGTAGAATAGAAGAGAGGAAAATAGTGAGGAATGGAGTTGAACGGAGTCCAATAGAGACGGATAGATATGAACAGAGTACAAAAGAGTCTAATAGAGCAGAATAGGGCCGAATAGGCCCAAATAAGGCCTAATTGAGCAGAATCCAGCAGAATCGATGGAATTCGAGCCTAATCGAGCCGAATGGAGTGAAATGGAGCCAAGTCGGGCCGAATAGAGCCGATTCGAACTGAATCGAGCTGATTCAAGCCTAATCGCGTCAAATCGCGTGGAAATACGTCACATCGAATCTAATCAAATAGATTAGGGAAGGGTAGGGGAGGGGCGGGTGGGTAGAATAGAACAGAATAGTACAGAATAGAATATAGTACAGTAGGGTAGAGTAGAGAGAGTAAAGCAGACAAGAGTAGAGCAGAGTAGAATTGAGTCAAATAGAGTCAAAGAGTGCAGGATATAGCTGAATAGAGCCAATTCTGGCCGAATCGAGTCAAATGGAAACAAAACGAGATGAATCACACCGAATTGCTTCGAATCGCATCCAATCGAATAGATTAGAGTATCGTAGGGTAGAGTAGAACAGAATAGAGTAGAATAGTGTAGAATGGAGAAGAGTGGAGTCAAATGGAGTCGAACAGAGACAAATAGAGTAGAAAAGAGTCGAATCGAGCCAAATAGGGCCGAATAAGGCTGAACCGAGTGGAAACGAGCTGAATTGAAGCGATTCGAGCCAAATCGAGCTGAATCGAGCTGATGTTGCGGAATCGAGCCGACTCAAGCGTGATGGTGCCCGGTCGCATCGAAATGCTTTGAATCGAATCAAATGGAATCGATTAGAATAGGTTAGGGTAGGGTAGTTTATGATAGGAAGACTAGGGTAGATGCAAGTAGACTACATTAGAGTAGACAAGAGAAGGCTAGAGTAGAAGCCTAGACTAGTAAGCTGGACTAGTCAGCTAGACTAGTGGCATAGAGCAGTAGCCTAGACAACTAGTCTTGAAGAGTACCCTAAGTCAGTAAGCTGAACGAGTACCCTTGCCTGAACTCTTAGCCTAATCTAGTACCCTTGCCTTAACTAGTAGTCCTAACAAGTACCCTTGCCTTAACCAGTAGTCTTCACTAGTACCCTTGCCTTCACTAGTAGTATGTCCTTAACAAGTAGCCTGAACTGGTACCCTTGCCTTAACCAGTACCCTCAACAAGTACCCATGCCTTAACTAGTAGCCTGGCCTTAACTAGTGCCCTGCCCATAAGTAGTAGCCTGAACTAGTACCCTTGCCTTAAGGAGTACCCTTGCCCGAACTACTCCCCTTAATTAGGACCCTTATTGAGTAACCCTAAGTAGTAGAGTATGGTACGGTGGGGTAGCATAGGGTAGGGAAGCATACGGTGGAACAGAGAAAATAGAAGGAAATAGAATAGAACAGCATAGGTCAGGGTAGGTTAGCTTAGTGTAGGGTATGGTAGAGTAGCATAGGATGGAATCGAGAAAATAGAAAAGGAGACTAGAAAAGAGCAGACTAGATTAGGATAGGCTAGGGTGGGGGAGGGTTTTGTAGAATACAGTAGTGTAGAATGGAATAGAATGGTGTGGAATGGAGTCAAATGGATTCGAACACAGATGCAGAGAGTAGAAAAGAGTTGAATAGAGCCGAATAACGCTGAATAGGACCACATATGGCCAAAATGAGCCTAATCGAGTCGAGTCGACCAGATTCGGGATGAATGGAGCCTAGTGGAGCTGAAACGAGCCAAATAGAGACAAACTGAACCCAGCAAAATCGAGCCAAAACACACTTAATTGCATCCTATTGCATCGGATCTCGTCGAATTCCATCAAATCCCACCAAAACGCATCAAATCTCGCGGAATCTCACCGAATCCCGTCGAATTGTCTCAAATCGGGTCGAATGGTGTCAAACTGAATGGAATCGAATTAAATTGAATAGATTAGAGTAGTGTAGGTTAGACTGGGATTCAGTAGGGAAGGGCACAGAAGAATAGAATAGAGTAGAACAGAAGAGAATACCAAGAGTAGAATGGAGTAGAGTTGAGTAGAGTGGAATAGTCAGAGTCGGGTAGTGCAGAATATAGATGAATAGATCCAATTCAAGCCCAATCGATTCGAATGGAGAGGAAAGGAGACAAATCGTGATGAATCGAATCGATTAGAATAGATTAGAGTAGGGTAGGGTAGAACAGAATAGAATAGAGTAGAAAAGAGTAGAGTGGTGTGGAAGGGAGTTGAATGGAGCCAAATAGAGACAAATAAAGTAGAAAGGGTTGAGTAGAGCTGAGCAGGGCTGAATAAGATTCACTCGAGCCTAATTATGCTGAATTGAGCAGAATCGAGACGAATTGACCCAATTCAAGCCAAATAGAGCTAAATCGAGCCAGATTCAAGCCTAATCACATGGAATCGCGTCGAAATGCGTTGAATCGAATAGATTAGAGTAGAGAATACTATCTCTCTATGGCTAGACTACAACACAACACAATAGAAAGAAGAGAATAGAATTAAGTAGAGTCGGGTCCAGTAGAATAGAGTCAAATCGAGCTGAAGAGAGCCGAAAAGAGCCAAACAGAGCTGAATACAGCCGAATTGACCAAATTCAAGGTGAATCGAGATGAATCATGTCGAGTCGTTTGAAACGTGTCGAATCGAATCAAATAGATTAGTGTGGGGAAGGTAAGGTTAGGGTAGGGTAGAGAAGAATAGAATAGAGTAGAATAGAACAGAACAGAAAGAATCGAGTAGACTAGAGTCAAATAGAGTCGAATACTGCCAAAAAGAGCCGAATAGAGTGGAAAAGAGCCGAATAGAACCGAATCGAGTTTAATGGAGCAGAAAGGAGATGAATCGAGCCGATATGACCCGAATCAGGTCGAATCCCATTCAAGTGTGTCGAATAGCATAGAACAGATTACAGTAGGCTAAGTTAGGGTAGGGTAGGGTAGAATAGAGTGCAGTAGAACAGAACAGAACAGAACTGAAAGAATAGAGTCGAGACGAGCAGAGTATAGAAGAGTAGAGTAGAGCAGAGTCGAACATTGTCGAATAGGGCCAAATAGAGCCCAAAAGAGCTAAATGGATAGAAACCAAGATGAATCACGCCGAATCCCGTGGAATCGTGCCGTATCGCGTTGAATCCCGTCGAATTGCATTGAATCTGATCAATTCCAATCCAATCCAATCCAATCAATTAGAATAGACTAGAGTAGGGTAGAGTACAATACAATACAGTAGAGAATAGTTTAGGATGGAGTAGAATGGTGTAGCATGGAGTCGAGTGGAGTCGAAAAGAGATAATAGAGTTGAGTAGAGTCTAATAGAGCCGAATCGAGCTGAATAGAGCCTATTCGAGCTGACTAGAGCCGAATGGAGCCGATTAGAGCTGAATCGAACCGATTTGAGCCGATTGGGGATGAATGGAGTGGAAAGGAGCCGATTTGAGCCGAATCGCATGGAGATGCGTGGAATCGAATCCAGTAGAATAGATTAGATTAGGGTAGGATGGAATAGAGTAGACTTGAACACAGTAGAAGAGAATGGAAAGGATACAATAGAATAGAGTAGAAAAGGGTAGAGCGGAGCAGAATAGTGTAGAGTAGAATAGAGTAGAGTAGAACAGAGTCGAATCAAGCTGAATGGAGACGAAACGAGACAAATCGCGTCGAATGGCGTCGAATCCCATCGAATCAATTACAGTAGGGAATAGTAGAAGAGCGTAGAATGGAGTAGAATGGTGTGCAATGGAATCGAGTAGAGTAGAAAAGAGCTGAAGAGAGCCGAAGAGGGCCAAAGAGGGCCAAATCGAGCTGAACCGAGAGAAATCGAGCCGAATCCAGTGAATCGAGCCTAACGGAGCCAAATCGAGCCTAATCGAGCTGAATCGACACTATTCGAGACAAATGGAGCCGAATGGACATGAATCACACCGATGCGGCCCCTAGTCGCGTCAAAGTTTCTCGAATTCAATTGAATAGACTAGAGTAGGGGAGGTTCGGGTAGGCTAGAGTAGGGTAGAATAGAGTAGAATAGAATAAAACAGAACAGAACACAACAAAATAGAACAGAACAACACAGAACGAATACAGAAAAGAGTAGGCTAGAGTAGAGTAGAGGGGAATAGAGTAGAGTAGAATAGATTTGAACAGAGCCAAGTCGAGACGAATCACGTTGAAATGGGTTGAATCAAATCCAATCAAGTGGATTACAATACCTTAGAGTTGGGTAGCATAGGGTAGGGTAGAATAGAGTAGAATAGTACAGAACAGAGTAGAAACAATACAATAGAGTAGAGTAGAATAGAGCTGAATAGAGCCAAATGCAGACAAAATGAGAGGAATCGTGTAGAAGCAAGTAGAGTAAATTAGAGTGGTGTTGGGTAGGGTAGAGCAGAATAGAGTAGAATAGTGTGGAATGAATAGAATGGAGTAGAATGGAGTCAAGTAGAAACGAATAGAGTAGAAGAGAGTCGAATAGAGCAGAATAGGGCCGAAGAAGGCCAAATCGAGCAGATTCGAAGCGATTCAAGCCAAAACAAGCTGAATGGAGCCTAACTGAGCCGAATAGAGCCAAATCGAGCCGAATCGAGCCGATTCAAGCTTCATCGCCTCGAATCGCGTTCAACGCGTCAAATCCAATCGAGACGTATAGATTAGAGAAGGGGAGGGGAGGGGAGAATAGAACAGAGTAGAGTGGAATAGAAGAGATTAGAACAGAATAGAAGGAACAGAATCGAGTGGAAAAGAGTAGAGTCGAATACAGTCGAATAGAGCCGAATAAGCTGAATAGAGACGAATGGAGCTGAATACAGCCGAAAAGAGCTGTATACTGCCGAATCACACCTAATCGAGTGGAATCAAGCAGAATCGCACTGACTGTCACCGAACAGCGTCGAATCGAATCAGGTCGAATCGAGTCGAGTCACATCGTTTTGAATCAAACAAGGTCAAATCGCTTCATATCGTGTCGAATCCCATCGAATCACGTCGAATAACTTCGAATTGCGTCAAACCTCAGAGAATCCTACTGAATCACGTCGAGTCGCATGGAATCTCATCAAATCCCTTCAGATTTGCCGAATCCAGTCAAGTCCTATCAAATCGCTTTGCACGGAATCGAATTGAATCCAATAGATTAAAGTAGGGTAGGTTCGGGTGGGGTGCCGTTGGGTCGGGTAGGGTAGAATAGAATAGAGTACAACAGAATAGGAGAGAATAGAACAGAACAGAAAGAATACAACAGAATAGAATAGAGTCAAAGAGAGAGAACATAGCCGAATTGAGCCGAGTGGAGACAAAACGAGACGAATCACGTCCGGTTGCTTCGAATCGCGTCAAATCAAATCGAATCGATTAGAAGAGATTAGGGTAGGGAAGGGTAGAATAGAAGAGAGGAAAATAGTGAGGAATGGAGTTGAACGGAGTCCAATAGAGACGGATAGATATGAACAGAGTACAAAAGAGTCTAATAGAGCAGAATAGGGCCGAATAGGCCCAAATAAGGCCTAATTGAGCAGAATCCAGCAGAATCGATGGAATTCGAGCCTAATCGAGCCGAATGGAGTGAAATGGAGCCAAGTCGGGCCGAATAGAGCCGATTCGAACTGAATCGAGCTGATTCAAGCCTAATCGCGTCAAATCGCGTGGAAATACGTCACATCGAATCTAATCAAATAGATTAGGGAAGGGTAGGGGAGGGGCGGGTGGGTAGAATAGAACAGAATAGTACAGAATAGAATATAGTACAGTAGGGTAGAGTAGAGAGAGTAAAGCAGACAAGAGTAGAGCAGAGTAGAATTGAGTCAAATAGAGTCAAAGAGTGCAGGATATAGCTGAATAGAGCCAATTCTGGCCGAATCGAGTCAAATGGAAACAAAACGAGATGAATCACACCGAATTGCTTCGAATCGCATCCAATCGAATAGATTAGAGTATCGTAGGGTAGAGTAGAACAGAATAGCGTAGAATGGAGAAGAGTGGAGTCAAATGGAGTCGAACAGAGACAAATAGAGTAGAAAAGAGTCGAATCGAGCCAAATAGGGCCGAATAAGGCTGAACCGAGTGGAAACGAGCTGAATTGAAGCGATTCGAGCCAAATCGAGCTGAATCGAGCTGATGTTGCGGAATCGAGCCGACTCAAGCGTGATGGTGCCCGGTCGCATCGAAATGCTTTGAATCGAATCAAATGGAATCGATTAGAATAGGTTAGGGTAGGGTAGTTTATGATAGGAAGACTAGGGTAGATGCAAGTAGACTACATTAGAGTAGACAAGAGAAGGCTAGAGTAGAAGCCTAGACTAGTAAGCTGGACTAGTCAGCTAGACTAGTGGCATAGAGCAGTAGCCTAGACAACTAGTCTTGAAGAGTACCCTAAGTCAGTAAGCTGAACGAGTACCCTTGCCTGAACTCTTAGCCTAATCTAGTACCCTTGCCTTAACTAGTAGTCCTAACAAGTACCCTTGCCTTAACCAGTAGTCTTCACTAGTACCCTTGCCTTCACTAGTAGTATGTCCTTAACAAGTAGCCTGAACTGGTACCCTTGCCTTAACCAGTACCCTCAACAAGTACCCATGCCTTAACTAGTAGCCTGGCCTTAACTAGTGCCCTGCCCATAAGTAGTAGCCTGAACTAGTACCCTTGCCTTAAGGAGTACCCTTGCCCGAACTACTCCCCTTAATTAGGACCCTTATTGAGTAACCCTAAGTAGTAGAGTATGGTACGGTGGGGTAGCATAGGGTAGGGAAGCATACGGTGGAACAGAGAAAATAGAAGGAAATAGAATAGAACAGCATAGGTCAGGGTAGGTTAGCTTAGTGTAGGGTATGGTAGAGTAGCATAGGATGGAATCGAGAAAATAGAAAAGGAGACTAGAAAAGAGCAGACTAGATTAGGATAGGCTAGGGTGGGGGAGGGTTTTGTAGAATACAGTAGTGTAGAATGGAATAGAATGGTGTGGAATGGAGTCAAATGGATTCGAACACAGATGCAGAGAGTAGAAAAGAGTTGAATAGAGCCGAATAACGCTGAATAGGACCACATATGGCCAAAATGAGCCGAATCGAGTCGAGTCGACCAGATTCGGGATGAATGGAGCCTAGTGGAGCTGAAACGAGCCAAATAGAGACAAACTGAACCCAGCAAAATCGAGCCAAAACACACTTAATTGCATCCTATTGCATCGGATCTCGTCGAATTCCATCAAATCCCACCAAAACGCATCAAATCTCGCGGAATCTCACCGAATCCCGTCGAATTGTCTCAAATCGGGTCGAATGGTGTCAAACTGAATGGAATCGAATTAAATTGAATAGATTAGAGTAGTGTAGGTTAGACTGGGATTCAGTAGGGAAGGGCACAGAAGAATAGAATAGAGTAGAACAGAAGAGAATACCAAGAGTAGAATGGAGTAGAGTTGAGTAGAGTGGAATAGTCAGAGTCGGGTAGTGCAGAATATAGATGAATAGATCCAATTCAAGCCCAATCGATTCGAATGGAGAGGAAAGGAGACAAATCGTGATGAATCGAATCGATTAGAATAGATTAGAGTAGGGTAGGGTAGAACAGAATAGAATAGAGTAGAAAAGAGTAGAGTGGTGTGGAAGGGAGTTGAATGGAGCCAAATAGAGACAAATAAAGTAGAAAGGGTTGAGTAGAGCTGAGCAGGGCTGAATAAGATTCACTCGAGCCTAATTATGCTGAATTGAGCAGAATCGAGACGAATTGACCCAATTCAAGCCAAATAGAGCTAAATCGAGCCGATTCAAGCCTAATCACATGGAATCGCGTCGAAATGCGTTGAATCGAATAGATTAGAGTAGAGGAGGGTACGGCAGGAGAGGCTAGACTACAACACAACACAACACAACACAATAGAAAGAAGAGAATAGAATTAAGTAGAGTCGGGTCCAGTAGAATAGAGTCAAATTGAGCTGAAGAGAGCCGAAAAGAGCCAAACAGAGCTGAATACAGCCGAATTGACCAAATTCAAGGTGAATCGAGATGAATCATGTCGAGTCGTTTGAAACGTGTCGAATCGAATCAAATAGATTAGTGTGGGGAAGGTAAGGTTAGGGTAGGGTAGAGAAGAATAGAATAGAGTAGAATAGAACAGAACAGAAAGAATCGAGTAGACTAGAGTCAAATAGAGTCGAATACTGCCAAAAAGAGCCGAATAGAGTGGAAAAGAGCCGAATAGAACCGAATCGAGTTTAATGGAGCAGAAAGGAGATGAATCGAGCCGATATGACCCGAATCAGGTCGAATCCCATTCAAGTGTGTCGAATAGCATAGAACAGATTACAGTAGGCTAAGTTAGGGTAGGGTAGGGTAGAATAGAGTGCAGTAGAACAGAACAGAACAGAACTGAAAGAATAGAGTCGAGACGAGCAGAGTATAGAAGAGTAGAGTAGAGCAGAGTCGAACATTGTCGAATAGGGCCAAATAGAGCCCAAAAGAGCTAAATGGATAGAAACCAAGATGAATCACGCCGAATCCCGTGGAATCGTGCCGTATCGCGTTGAATCCCGTCGAATTGCATTGAATCTGATCAATTCCAATCCAATCCAATCCAATCAATTAGAATAGACTAGAGTAGGGTAGAGTACAATACAATACAGTAGAGAATAGTTTAGGATGGAGTAGAATGGTGTAGCATGGAGTCGAGTGGAGTCGAAAAGAGATAATAGAGTTGAGTAGAGTCTAATAGAGCCGAATCGAGCTGAATAGAGCCTATTCGAGCTGACTAGAGCCGAATGGAGCCGATTAGAGCTGAATCGAACCGATTTGAGCCGATTGGGGATGAATGGAGTGGAAAGGAGCCGATTTGAGCCGAATCGCATGGAGATGCGTGGAATCGAATCCAGTAGAATAGATTAGATTAGGGTAGGATGGAATAGAGTAGACTTGAACACAGTAGAAGAGAATGGAAAGGATACAATAGAATAGAGTAGAAAAGGGTAGAGCAGAGCAGAATAGTGTAGAGTAGAATAGAGTAGAGTAGAACAGAGTCGAATCAAGCTGAATGGAGACGAAACGAGACAAATCGCGTCGAATGGCATCGAATCCCATCGAATCAATTACAGTAGGGAATAGTAGAAGAGCGTAGAATGGAGTAGAATGGTGTGCAATGGAATCGAGTAGAGTAGAAAAGAGCTGAAGAGAGCCGAAGAGGGCCAAAGAGGGCCAAATCGAGCTGAACCGAGAGAAATCGAGCCGAATCCAGTGAATCGAGCCTAACGGAGCCAAATCGAGCCTAATCGAGCTGAATCGACACTATTCGAGACAAATGGAGCCGAATGGACATGAATCACACCGATGCGGCCCCTAGTCGCGTCAAAGTTTCTCGAATTCAATTGAATAGACTAGAGTAGGGGAGGTTCGGGTAGGCTAGAGTAGGGTAGAATAGAGTAGAATAGAATAAAACAGAACAGAACACAACAAAATAGAACAGAACAACACAGAACGAATACAGAAAAGAGTAGGCTAGAGTAGAGTAGAGGGGAATAGAGTAGAGTAGAATAGATTTGAACAGAGCCAAATCGAGACGAATCACGTTGAAATGGGTTGAATCAAATCCAATCAAGTGGATTACAATACCTTAGAGTTGGGTAGCATAGGGTAGGGTAGAATAGAGTAGAATAGTACAGAACAGAGTAGAAACAATACAATAGAGTAGAGTAGAATAGAGCTGAATAGAGCCAAATGCAGACAAAATGAGAGGAATCGTGTAGAAGCAAGTAGAGTAAATTAGAGTGGTGTTGGGTAGGGTAGAGCAGAATAGAGTAGAATAGTGTGGAATGAATAGAATGGAGTAGAATGGAGTCAAGTAGAAACGAATAGAGTAGAAGAGAGTCGAATAGAGCAGAATAGGGCCGAAGAAGGCCAAATCGAGCAGATTCGAAGCGATTCAAGCCAAAACAAGCTGAATGGAGCCTAACTGAGCCGAATAGAGCCAAATCGAGCCGAATCGAGCCGATTCAAGCTTCATCGCCTGGAATCGCGTTCAACGCGTCAAATCCAATCGAGACGTATAGATTAGAGAAGGGAAGGGGAGGGGAGGGGAGAATAGAACAGAGTAGAGTGGAATAGAAGAGATTAGAACAGAATAGAAGGAACAGAATCGAGTGGAAAAGAGTAGAGTCGAATACAGTCGAATAGAGCCGAATAAGCTGAATAGAGACGAATGGAGCTGAATACAGCCGAAAAGAGCTGTATACTGCCGAATCACACCTAATCGAGTGGAATCAAGCAGAATCGCACTGACTGTCACCGAACAGCGTCGAATCGAATCAGGTCGAATCGAGTCGAGTCACATCGTTTTGAATCAAACAAGGTCAAATCGCTTCATATCGTGTCGAATCCCATCGAATCACGTCGAATAACTTCGAATTGCGTCAAACCTCAGAGAATCCTACTGAATCACGTCGAGTCGCATGGAATCTCATCAAATCCCTTCGGATTTGCCGAATCCAGTCAAGTCCTATCAAATCGCTTTGCACGGAATCGAATTGAATCCAATAGATTAAAGTAGGGTAGGTTCGGGTGGGGTGCCGTTGGGTCGGGTAGGGTAGAATAGAATAGAGTACAACAGAATAGGAGAGAATAGAACAGAACAGAAAGAATACAACAGAATAGAATAGAGTCAAAGAGAGAGAACATAGCCGAATTGAGCCGAGTGGAGACAAAACGAGACGAATCACGTCCGGTTGCTTCGAATCGCGTCAAATCAAATCGAATCGATTAGAAGAGATTAGGGTAGGGAAGGGTAGAATAGAAGAGAGGAAAATAGTGAGGAATGGAGTTGAACGGAGTCCCATAGAGACGGATAGATATGAACAGAGTACAAAAGAGTCTAATAGAGCAGAATAGGGCCGAATAGGCCCAAATAAGGCCTAATTGAGCAGAATCCAGCAGAATCGATGGAATTCGAGCCTAATCGAGCCGAATGGAGTGAAATGGAGCCAAGTCGGGCCGAATAGAGCCGATTCGAACTGAATCGAGCTGATTCAAGCCTAATCGCGTCAAATCGTGTGGAAATACGTCACATTGAATCTAATCAAATAGATTAGGGAAGGGGAGGGGAGGGGCGGGTGGGTAGAATAGAACAGAATAGTACAGAATAGAATATAGTACAGTAGGGTAGAGTAGAGAGAGTAAAGCAGACAAGAGTAGAGCAGAGTAGAATTGAGTCAAATAGAGTCAAAGAGTGCAGGATATAGCTGAATAGAGCCAATTCTGGCCGAATCGAGTCAAATGGAAACAAAACGAGATGAATCACACCGAATTGCTTCGAATCGCATCCAATCGAATAGATTAGAGTATCGTAGGGTAGAGTAGAACAGAATAGAGTAGAATAGCGTAGAATGGAGAAGAGTGGAGTCAAATGGAGTCGAACAGAGACAAATAGAGTAGAAAAGAGTCGAATCGAGCCAAATAGGGCCGAATAAGGCTGAACCGAGTGGAAACGAGCTGAATTGAAGCGATTCGAGCCAAATCGAGCTGAATCGAGCTGATGTTGCGGAATCGAGCCGACTCAAGCGTGATGGTGTCCGGTCGCATCGAAATGCTTTGAATCGAATCAAATGGAATCGATTAGAATAGGTTAGGGTAGGGTAGTTTATGATAGGAAGACTAGGGTAGATGCAAGTAGACTACATTAGAGTAGACAAGAGAAGGCTAGAGTAGAAGCCTAGACTAGTAAGCTGGACTAGTCAGCTAGACTAGTGGCATAGAGCAGTAGCCTAGACAACTAGTCTTGAAGAGTACCCTAAGTCAGTAAGCTGAACGAGTACCCTTGCCTGAACTCTTAGCCTAATCTAGTACCCTTGCCTTAACTAGTAGTCCTAACAAGTACCCTTGCCTTAACCAGTAGTCTTCACTAGTACCCTTGCCTTCACTAGTAGTATGTCCTTAACAAGTAGCCTGAACTGGTACCCTTGCCTTAACCAGTACCCTCAACAAGTACCCATGCCTTAACTAGTAGCCTGGCCTTAACTAGTGCCCTGCCCATAAGTAGTAGCCTGAACTAGTACCCTTGCCTTAAGGAGTACCCTTGCCCGAACTACTCCCCTTAATTAGGACCCTTATTGAGTAACCCTAAGTAGTAGAGTATGGTACGGTGGGGTAGCATAGGGTAGGGAAGCATACGGTGGAACAGAGAAAATAGAAGGAAATAGAATAGAACAGCATAGGTCAGGGTAGGTTAGCTTAGTGTAGGGTATGGTAGAGTAGCATAGGATGGAATCGAGAAAATAGAAAAGGAGACTAGAAAAGAGCAGACTAGATTAGGATAGGCTAGGGTGGGGGAGGGTTTTGTAGAATACAGTAGTGTAGAATGGAATAGAATGGTGTGGAATGGAGTCAAATGGATTCGAACACAGATGCAGAGAGTAGAAAAGAGTTGAATAGAGCCGAATAACGCTGAATAGGACCACATATGGCCAAAATGAGCCGAATCGAGTCGAGTCGACCAGATTCGGGATGAATGGAGCCTAGTGGAGCTGAAACGAGCCAAATAGAGACAAACTGAACCCAGCAAAATCGAGCCAAAACACACTTAATTGCATCCTATTGCATCGGATCTCGTCGAATTCCATCAAATCCCACCAAAACGCATCAAATCTCGCGGAATCTCACCGAATCCCGTCGAATTGTCTCAAATCGGGTCGAATGGTGTCAAACTGAATGGAATCGAATTAAATTGAATAGATTAGAGTAGTGTAGGTTAGACTGGGATTCAGTAGGGAAGGGCACAGAAGAATAGAATAGAGTAGAACAGAAGAGAATACCAAGAGTAGAATGGAGTAGAGTTGAGTAGAGTGGAATAGTCAGAGTCGGGTAGTGCAGAATATAGATGAATAGATCCAATTCAAGCCCAATCGATTCGAATGGAGAGGAAAGGAGACAAATCGTGATGAATCGAATCGATTAGAATAGATTAGAGTAGGGTAGGGTAGAACAGAATAGAATAGAGTAGAAAAGAGTAGAGTGGTGTGGAAGGGAGTTGAATGGAGCCAAATAGAGACAAATAAAGTAGAAAGGGTTGAGTAGAGCTGAGCAGGGCTGAATAAGATTCACTCGAGCCTAATTATGCTGAATTGAGCAGAATCGAGACGAATTGACCCAATTCAAGCCAAATAGAGCTAAATCGAGCCGATTCAAGCCTAATCACATGGAATCGCGTCGAAATGCGTTGAATCGAATAGATTAGAGTAGAGGAGGGTACGGCAGGAGAGGCTAGACTACAACACAACACAACACAATAGAAAGAAGAGAATAGAATTAAGTAGAGTCGGGTCCAGTAGAATAGAGTCAAATTGAGCTGAAGAGAGCCGAAAAGAGCCAAACAGAGCTGAATACAGCCGAATTGACCAAATTCAAGGTGAATCGAGATGAATCATGTCGAGTCGTTTGAAACGTGTCGAATCGAATCAAATAGATTAGTGTGGGGAAGGTAAGGTTAGGGTAGGGTAGAGAAGAATAGAATAGAGTAGAATAGAACAGAACAGAAAGAATCGAGTAGACTAGAGTCAAATAGAGTCGAATACTGCCAAAAAGAGCCGAATAGAGTGGAAAAGAGCCGAATAGAACCGAATCGAGTTTAATGGAGCAGAAAGGAGATGAATCGAGCCGATATGACCCGAATCAGGTCGAATCCCATTCAAGTGTGTCGAATAGCATAGAACAGATTACAGTAGGCTAAGTTAGGGTAGGGTAGGGTAGAATAGAGTGCAGTAGAACAGAACAGAACAGAACTGAAAGAATAGAGTCGAGACGAGCAGAGTATAGAAGAGTAGAGTAGAGCAGAGTCGAACATTGTCGAATAGGGCCAAATAGAGCCCAAAAGAGCTAAATGGATAGAAACCAAGATGAATCACGCCGAATCCCGTGGAATCGTGCCGTATCGCGTTGAATCTCGTCGAATTGCATTGAATCTGATCAATTCCAATCCAATCCAATCCAATCAATTAGAATAGACTAGAGTAGGGTAGAGTACAATACAATACAGTAGAGAATAGTTTAGGATGGAGTAGAATGGTGTAGCATGGAGTCGAGTGGAGTCGAAAAGAGATAATAGAGTTGAGTAGAGTCTAACAGAGCCGAATAGAGCTGAATAGAGCCTATTCGAGCTGACTAGAGCCGAATGGAGCCGATTAGAGCTGAATCGAACCGATTTGAGCCGATTGGGGATGAATGGAGTGGAAAGGAGCCGATTTGAGCCGAATCGCATGGAGATGCGTGGAATCGAATCCAGTAGAATAGATTAGATTAGGGTAGGATGGAATAGAGTAGACTTGAACACAGTAGAAGAGAATGGAAAGGATACAATAGAATAGAGTAGAAAAGGGTAGAGCAGAGCAGAATAGTGTAGAGTAGAATAGAGTAGAGTAGAACAGAGTCGAATCAAGCTGAATGGAGACGAAACGAGACAAATCGCGTCGAATGGCGTCGAATCCCATCGAATCAATTACAGTAGGGAATAGTAGAAGAGCGTAGAATGGAGTAGAATGGTGTGCAATGGAATCGAGTAGAGTAGAAAAGAGCTGAAGAGAGCCGAAGAGGGCCAAAGAGGGCCAAATCGAGCTGAACCGAGAGAAATCGAGCCGAATCCAGTGAATCGAGCCTAACGGAGCCAAATCGAGCCTAATCGAGCTGAATCGACACTATTCGAGACAAATGGAGCCGAATGGACATGAATCACACCGATGCGGCCCCTAGTCACGTCAAAGTTTCTCGAATTCAATTGAATAGACTAGAGTAGGGGAGGTTCGGGTAGGCTAGAGTAGGGTAGAATAGAGTAGAATAGAATAAAACAGAACAGAACACAACAAAATAGAACAGAACAACACAGAACGAATACAGAAAAGAGTAGGCTAGAGTAGAGTAGAGGGGAATAGAGTAGAGTAGAATAGATTTGAACAGAGCCAAATCGAGACGAATCACGTTGAAATGGGTTGAATCAAATCCAATCAAGTGGATTACAATACCTTAGAGTTGGGTAGCATAGGGTAGGGTAGAATAGAGTAGAATAGTACAGAACAGAGTAGAAACAATACAATAGAGTAGAGTAGAATAGAGCTGAATAGAGCCAAATGCAGACAAAATGAGAGGAATCGTGTAGAAGCAAGTAGAGTAAATTAGAGTGGTGTTGGGTAGGGTAGAGCAGAATAGAGTAGAATAGTGTGGAATGAATAGAATGGAGTAGAATGGAGTCAAGTAGAAACGAATAGAGTAGAAGAGAGTCGAATAGAGCAGAATAGGGCCGAAGAAGGCCAAATCGAGCAGATTCGAAGCGATTCAAGCCAAAACAAGCTGAATGGAGCCTAACTGAGCCGAATAGAGCCAAATCGAGCCGAATCGAGCCGATTCAAGCTTCATCGCCTGGAATCGCGTTCAACGCGTCAAATCCAATCGAGACGTATAGATTAGAGAAGGGGAGGGGAGGGGAGAATAGAACAGAGTAGAGTGGAATAGAAGAGATTAGAACAGAATAGAAGGAACAGAATCGAGTGGAAAAGAGTAGAGTCGAATACAGTCGAATAGAGCCGAATAAGCTGAATAGAGACGAATGGAGCTGAATACAGCCGAAAAGAGCTGTATACTGCCGAATCACACCTAATCGAGTGGAATCAAGCAGAATCGCACTGACTGTCACCGAACAGCGTCGAATCGAATCAGGTCGAATCGAGTCGAGTCACATCGTTTTGAATCAAACAAGGTCAAATCGCTTCATATCGTGTCGAATCCCATCGAATCACGTCGAATAACTTCGAATTGCGTCAAACCTCAGAGAATCCTACTGAATCACGTCGAGTCGCATGGAATCTCATCAAATCCCTTCGGATTTGCCGAATCCAGTCAAGTCCTATCAAATCGCTTTGCACGGAATCGAATTGAATCCAATAGATTAAAGTAGGGTAGGTTCGGGTGGGGTGCCGTTGGGTCGGGTAGGGTAGAATAGAATAGAGTACAACAGAATAGGAGAGAATAGAACAGAACAGAAAGAATACAACAGAATAGAATAGAGTCAAAGAGAGAGAACATAGCCGAATTGAGCCGAGTGGAGACAAAACGAGACGAATCACGTCCGGTTGCTTCGAATCGCGTCAAATCAAATCGAATCGATTAGAAGAGATTAGGGTAGGGAAGGGTAGAATAGAAGAGAGGAAAATAGTGAGGAATGGAGTTGAACGGAGTCCCATAGAGACGGATAGATATGAACAGAGTACAAAAGAGTCTAATAGAGCAGAATAGGGCCGAATAGGCCCAAATAAGGCCTAATTGAGCAGAATCCAGCAGAATCGATGGAATTCGAGCCTAATCGAGCCGAATGGAGTGAAATGGAGCCAAGTCGGGCCGAATAGAGCCGATTCGAACTGAATCGAGCTGATTCAAGCCTAATCGCGTCAAATCGTGTGGAAATACGTCACATTGAATCTAATCAAATAGATTAGGGAAGGGGAGGGGAGGGGCGGGTGGGTAGAATAGAACAGAATAGTACAGAATAGAATATAGTACAGTAGGGTAGAGTAGAGAGAGTAAAGCAGACAAGAGTAGAGCAGAGTAGAATTGAGTCAAATAGAGTCAAAGAGTGCAGGATATAGCTGAATAGAGCCAATTCTGGCCGAATCGAGTCAAATGGAAACAAAACGAGATGAATCACACCGAATTGCTTCGAATCGCATCCCAATCGAATAGATTAGAGTATCGTAGGGTAGAGTAGAACAGAATAGAGTAGAATAGCGTAGAATGGAGAAGAGTGGGAGTCAAATGGAGTCGAACAGAGACAAATAGAGTAGAAAAGAGTCGAATCGAGCCAAATAGGGCCGAATAAGGCTGAAACCGAGTGGAAACGAGCTGAATTGAAGCGATTCGAGCCAAATCGAGCTGAATCGAGCTGATGTTGCGGAATCGAGCCGACTCAAGCGTGATGGTGTCCGGTCGCATCGAAATGCCTTTGATTCGAATCAAATGGAATCGATTAGAATAGGTTAGGGTAGGGTAGTTTATGATAGGAAGACTAGGGTAGATGCAAGTAGACTACATTAGAGTAGACAAGAGAAGGCTAGAGTTGAAGCCTAGACTAGTAAGCTGGACTAGTCAGCTAGACTAGTGGCATAGAGCAGTAGCCTAGACAACTAGTCTTGAATAGTACCCTAAGTCAGTAAGCTGAACGAGTACCCTTGCCTGAACTCTTAGCCTAATCTAGTACCCTTGCCTTAACTAGTAGTCCTAACAAGTACCCTTGCCTTAACCAGTAGTCTTCACTAGTACCCTTGCCTTCACTAGTAGTATGGTCCTTAACAAGTAGCCTGAACTGGTACCCTTGCCTTAACCAGTACCCTCAACAAGTACCCATGCCTTAACTAGTAGCCTGGCCATTAACTAGTGCCTGCCATAAGTAGTAGCCTGAACTAGTACCCTTGCCTTAAGGAGTACCCTTGCCCGAACTACTCCCCTTAATTAGGACCCTTATTGAGTAACCCTAAGTAGTAGAGTATGGTACGGTGGGGTAGCATAGGGTAGGGAAGCATACGGTGGAACAGAGAAAATAGAAGGAAATAGAATAGAACAGCATAGGTCAGGGTAGGTTAGCTTAGTGTAGGGTATGGTAGAGTAGCATAGGATGGAATCGAGAAAATAGAAAAGGAGACTAGAAAAGAGCAGACTAGATTAGGATAGGCTAGGGTGGGGGAGGGTTTTGTAGAATACAGTAGTGTAGAATGGAATAGAATGGTGTGGAATGGAGTCAAATGGATTCGAACACAGATGCAGAGAGTAGAAAAGAGTTGAATAGAGCCGAATAACGCTGAATAGGACCACATATGGCCAAAATGAGCCGAATCGAGTCGAGTCGACCAGATTCGGGATGAATGGAGCCTAGTGGAGCTGAAACGAGCCAAATAGAGACAAACTGAACCCAGCAAAATCGAGCCAAAACACACTTAATTGCATCCTATTGCATCGGATCTCGTCGAATTCCATCAAATCCCACCAAAACGCATCAAATCTCGCGGAATCTCACCGCATCCTCCCGTCGAATTGTCTCAAATCGGGTCGAATGGTTGTCAAACTGAATGGAATCGAATTAAATTGAATAGATTAGAGTAGTGTATGGTTAGACTGGGATGCAGTAGGGAAGGGCACAGAAGAATAGAATAGAGTAGAACAGAAGAGAATACCAAGAGTAGAATGGAGTAGAGTAGAGTAGAGTGGAATAGTCAGAGTCGGGTAGTGCAGAATATAGATGAATAGATCCAATTCAAGCCGAATCGATTCGAATGGAGAGGAAAGGAGACAAATCGTGATGAATCGAATCGATTAGAATAGATTAGAGTAGGGTAGGGTAGAACAGAATAGAATAGAGTAGAAAAGAGTAGAGTGGTGTGGAAGGGAGTTGAATTGGAGCCAAATAGAGACAAATAAAGTAGAAATGGGTTGAGTAGAGCTGAGCAGGGCTGAATAAGATTCACTCGAGCCTAATTATGCTGAATTGAGCAGAATCGAGACGAATTGACCCAATTCAAGCCAAATAGAGCTAAATCGAGCCGATTCAAGCCTAATCGCATGGAATCGCGTCGAAATGCGTTTGAATCGAATAGATTAGAGTAGAGGAGGGTACGGCAAGGAGAGGCTAGACTACAACACAACACAACACAATAGAAAGAAGAGAATAGAATTAAGTAGTCGGGTCCCAGTAGAATAGAGTCAAATTGAGCTGAAGAGAGCCGAAAAGAGCCAAACAGAGCTGAATACAGCCGAATTGACCAAATCAAGGTGAATCGAGATGAATCATGTCGAGTCGTTTGAAACGTGTCGAATCGAATCAAATAGATTAGTGTGGGGAAGGAAAGGTTAGGGTAGGGGTAGAGAAGAATAGAATAGAGTAGAATAGAACAGAACAGAAAGAATCGAGTAGACTAGAGTCGAATACTGCCAAAAAGAGCCGAATAGAGTGGAAAAGAGCCGAATAGAACCGAATCGAGTTTAATGGAGCAGAAAGGAGATGAATCGAGCCGATATGACCCGAATCAGGTCGAATCCCATTCAAGTGTGTCGAATAGCATAGAACAGATTACAGTAGGCTAAGTTAGGGTAGGGTAGGGTAGAATAGAGTGCAGTAGAACAGAACAGAACAGAACTGAAAGAATAGAGTCGAGACGAGCAGAGTATAGAAGAGTAGAGTAGAGCAGAGTCGAACATTGTCGAATAGGGCCAAATAGAGCCCAAAAGAGCTAAATGGATAGAAACCAAGATGAATCACGCCGATCCCCGTGGGAATCGTGCCGTATCGCGTTGAATCCCGTCGAATTGCATTGAATCTGTTCAATTCCAATCCAATCCAATCCAATCAATTAGAATAGACTAGAGTAGGGTAGAGTACAATACAATACAGTAGAGAATAGTTTAGGATGGAGTAGAATGGTGTAGCGTTGAGTCGAAAAGAGATAATAGAGTTGAGTAGAGTCTAATAGAGCCGAATCGAGCTGAATAGAGCCTATTCGAGCTGACTAGAGCCGAATGGAGCCGATTAGAGCTGAATCGAACCGATTTGAGCCGATTGGGGATGAATGGAGTGGAAAGGAGCCGATTTGAGCCGAATCGCATGGAGATGCGTGGAATCGAATCCAGTAGAATAGATTAGATTAGGGTAGGATGGAATAGAGTAGACTTGAACACAGTAGAAGAGAATGGAAAGGATACAATAGAATAGAGTAGAAAAGGGTAGAGCAGAGCAGAATAGTGTAGAGTAGAATAGAGTAGAGTAGAACAGAGTCGAATCAAGCTGAATGGAGACGAAACGAGACAAATCGCGTCGAATGGGCGTCGAATCCCATCGAATCAATTACAGTAGGGAATAGTAGAAGAGCGTAGAATGGAGTAGAATGGTGTGCAATGGAATCGAGTAGAGTAGTAAAGAGCTGAAGAGAGCCGAAGAGGGCCAAAGAGGGCCAAATCGAGCAGAACCGAGAGAAATCGAGCCGAATCCAGTGAATCGAGCCTAACGGAGCCAAATCGAGCCTAATCGAGCTGAATCGACACTATTCGAGACAAATGGAGCCGAATGGACATGAATCACACCGATGCGGCCCCTAGTCGCGTCAAGTTTCTCGAATTCAATTGAATAGACCTAGAGTAGGGGAGGTTCGGGTAGGCTAGAGTAGGGTAGAATAGAGTAGAATAGAATAAAACAGAACAGAACACAACAAAATAGAACAGAACAACACAGAACGAATACAGAAAAGAGTAGGCTAGAGTAGAGTAGAGGGGAATAGAGTAGAGTAGAATAGATTTGAACAGAGCCAAATCGAGACGAATCTCGTTGAAATGGGTTGAATCAAATCCAATCAAGTGGATTACAATACCTTAGAGTTGGGTAGCATAGGGTAGGGTAGAATAGAGTAGAATAGTACAGAACAGAGTAGAAACAATACAATAGAGTAGAGTAGAATAGAGCTGAATAGAGCCAAATGCAGACAAAATGAGAGGAATCGTGTAGAAGCAAGTAGAGTAAATTAGAGTGGTGTTGGGTAGGGTAGAGCAGAATAGAGTAGAATAGTGTGGAATGAATAGAATGGAGTAGAATGGAGTCAAGTAGAAACGAATAGAGTAGAAGAGAGTCGAATAGAGCAGAATAGGGCCGAAGAAGGCCAAATCGAGCAGATTCGAAGCGATTCAAGCCAAAACAAGCTGAATGGAGCCTAACTGAGCCGAATAGAGCCAAATCGAGCCGAATCGAGCCGATTCAAGCTTCATCGCCTGGAATCGCGTTCAACGCGTCAAATCCAATCGAGACGTATAGATTAGAGAAGGGGAGGGGAGGGGAGAATAGAACAGAGTAGAGTGGAATAGAAGAGATTAGAACAGAATCGAGTGGAAAAGAGTAGAGTCGAATACAGTCGAATAGAGCCGACTAAGCTGAATAGAGACGAATGGAGCTGAATACAGCCGAAAAGAGCTGTATACTGCCGAATCACACCTAATCGAGTGGAATCAAGCAGAATCGCACTGACTGTCACCGAACAGCGTCGAATCGAATCAGGTCGAATCGAGTCGAGTCACATCGTTTTGAATCAAACAAGGTCAAATCGCTTCATATCGTGTCGAATCCCATCGAATCACGTCGAATAACTTCGAATTGCGTCAAACCTCAGAGAATCCTACTGAATCACGTCGAGTCGCATGGAATCTCATCAAATCCCTTCAGATTTGCCGAATCCAGTCAAGTCCTATCAAATCGCTTTGCACGGAATCGAATTGAATCCAATAGATTAAAGTAGGGTAGGTTCGGGTGGGGTGCCGTTGGGTCGGGTAGGGTAGAATAGAATAGAGTACAACAGAATAGGAGAGAATAGAACAGAACAGAAAGAATACAACAGAATAGAATAGAGTCAAAGAGAGAGAACATAGCCGAATTGAGCCGAGTGGAGACAAAACGAGACGAATCACGTCCGGTTGCTTCGAATCGCGTCAAATCAAATCGAATCGATTAGAAGAGATTAGGGTAGGGAAGGGTAGAATAGAAGAGAGGAAAATAGTGAGGAATGGAGTTGAACGGAGTCCCATAGAGACGGATAGATATGAACAGAGTACAAAAGAGTCTAATAGAGCAGAATAGGGCCGAATAGGCCCAAATAAGGCCTAATTGAGCAGAATCCAGCAGAATCGATGGAATTCGAGCCTAATCGAGCCGAATGGAGTGAAATGGAGCCAAGTCGGGCCGAATAGAGCCGATTCGAACTGAATCGAGCTGATTCAAGCCTAATCGCGTCAAATCGTGTGGAAATACGTCACATCGAATCTAATCAAATAGATTAGGGAAGGGGAGGGGAGGGGCGGGTGGGTAGAATAGAACAGAATAGTACAGAATAGAATATAGTACAGTAGGGTAGAGTAGAGAGAGTAAAGCAGACAAGAGTAGAGCAGAGTAGAATTGAGTCAAATAGAGTCAAAGAGTGCAGGATATAGCTGAATAGAGCCAATTCTGGCCGAATCGAGTCAAATGGAAACAAAACGAGATGAATCACACCGAATTGCTTCGAATCGCATCCAATCGAATAGATTAGAGTATCGTAGGGTAGAGTAGAACAGAATAGAGTAGAATAGTGTAGAATGGAGAAGAGTGGAGTCAAATGGAGTCGAACAGAGACAAATAGAGTAGAAAAGAGTCGAATCGAGCCAAATAGGGCCGAATAAGGCTGAACCGAGTGGAAACGAGCTGAATTGAAGCGATTCGAGCCAAATCGAGCTGAATCGAGCTGATGTTGCGGAATCGAGCCGACTCAAGCGTGATGGTGCCCGGTCGCATCGAAATGCTTTGAATCGAATCAAATGGAATCGATTAGAATAGGTTAGGGTAGGGTAGTTTATGATAGGAAGACTAGGGTAGATGCAAGTAGACTACATTAGAGTAGACAAGAGAAGGCTAGAGTAGAAGCCTAGACTAGTAAGCTGGACTAGTCAGCTAGACTAGTGGCATAGAGCAGTAGCCTAGACAACTAGTCTTGAATAGTACCCTAAGTCAGTAAGCTGAACGAGTACCCTTGCCTGAACTCTTAGCCTAATCTAGTACCCTTGCCTTAACTAGTAGTCCTAACAAGTACCCTTGCCTTAACCAGTAGTCTTCACTAGTACCCTTGCCTTCACTAGTAGTATGTCCTTAACAAGTAGCCTGAACTGGTACCCTTGCCTTAACCAGTACCCTCAACAAGTACCCATGCCTTAACTAGTAGCCTGGCCTTAACTAGTAGCCTGGCCTTAACTAGTAGCCTGAACTAGTACACTTGCCTTAAGGAGTACCCTTGCCCGAACTACTCCCCTTAATTAGGACCCTTATTGAGTAACCCTAAGTAGTAGAGTATGGTACGGTGGGGTAGCATAGGGTAGGGAAGCATACGGTGGAACAGAGAAAATAGAAGGAAATAGAATAGAACAGCATAGGTCAGGGTAGGTTAGCTTAGTGTAGGGTATGGTAGAGTAGCATAGGATGGAATCGAGAAAATAGAAAAGGAGACTAGAAAAGAGCAGACTAGATTAGGATAGGCTAGGGTGGGGGAGGGTTTTGTAGAATACAGTAGTGTAGAATGGAATAGAATGGTGTGGAATGGAGTCAAATGGATTCGAACACAGATGCAGAGAGTAGAAAAGAGTTGAATAGAGCCGAATAACGCTGAATAGGACCACATATGGCCAAAATGAGCCGAATCGAGTCGAGTCGACCAGATTCGGGATGAATGGAGCCTAGTGGAGCTGAAACGAGCCAAATAGAGACAAACTGAACCCAGCAAAATCGAGCCAAAACACACTTAATTGCATCCTATTGCATCGGATCTCGTCGAATTCCATCAAATCCCACCAAAACGCATCAAATCTCGCGGAATCTCACCGAATCCCGTCGAATTGTCTCAAATCGGGTCGAATGGTGTCAAACTGAATGGAATCGAATTAAATTGAATAGATTAGAGTAGTGTAGGTTAGACTGGGATTCAGTAGGGAAGGGCACAGAAGAATAGAATAGAGTAGAACAGAAGAGAATACCAAGAGTAGAATGGAGTAGAGTTGAGTAGAGTGGAATAGTCAGAGTCGGGTAGTGCAGAATATAGATGAATAGATCCAATTCAAGCCGAATCGATTCGAATGGAGAGGAAAGGAGACAAATCGTGATGAATCGAATCGATTAGAATAGATTAGAGTAGGGTAGGGTAGAACAGAATAGAATAGAGTAGAAAAGAGTAGAGTGGTGTGGAAGGGAGTTGAATGGAGCCAAATAGAGACAAATAAAGTAGAAAGGGTTGAGTAGAGCTGAGCAGGGCTGAATAAGATTCACTCGAGCCTAATTATGCTGAATTGAGCAGAATCGAGACGAATTGACCCAATTCAAGCCAAATAGAGCTAAATCGAGCCGATTCAAGCCTAATCACATGGAATCGCGTCGAAATGCGTTGAATCGAATAGATTAGAGTAGAGGAGGGTACGGCAGGAGAGGCTAGACTACAACACAACACAACACAATAGAAAGAAGAGAATAGAATTAAGTAGAGTCGGGTCCAGTAGAATAGAGTCAAATTGAGCTGAAGAGAGCCGAAAAGAGCCAAACAGAGCTGAATACAGCCGAATTGACCAAATTCAAGGTGAATCGAGATGAATCATGTCGAGTCGTTTGAAACGTGTCGAATCGAATCAAATAGATTAGTGTGGGGAAGGTAAGGTTAGGGTAGGGTAGAGAAGAATAGAATAGAGTAGAATAGAACAGAACAGAAAGAATCGAGTAGACTAGAGTCAAATAGAGTCGAATACTGCCAAAAAGAGCCGAATAGAGTGGAAAAGAGCCGAATAGAACCGAATCGAGTTTAATGGAGCAGAAAGGAGATGAATCGAGCCGATATGACCCGAATCAGGTCGAATCCCATTCAAGTGTGTCGAATAGCATAGAACAGATTACAGTAGGCTAAGTTAGGGTAGGGTAGGGTAGAATAGAGTGCAGTAGAACAGAACAGAACAGAACTGAAAGAATAGAGTCGAGACGAGCAGAGTATAGAAGAGTAGAGTAGAGCAGAGTCGAACATTGTCGAATAGGGCCAAATAGAGCCCAAAAGAGCTAAATGGATAGAAACCAAGATGAATCACGCCGAATCCCGTGGAATCGTGCCGTATCGCGTTGAATCCAGTCGAATTGCATTGAATCTGATCAATTCCAATCCAATCCAATCCAATCAATTAGAATAGACTAGAGTAGGGTAGAGTACAATACAATACAGTAGAGAATAGTTTAGGATGGAGTAGAATGGTGTAGCGTGGAGTCGAAAAGAGATAATAGAGTTGAGTAGAGTCTAATAGAGCCGAATCGAGCTGAATAGAGCCTATTCGAGCTGACTAGAGCCGAATGGAGCCGATTAGAGCTGAATCGAACCGATTTGAGCCGATTGGGGATGAATGGAGTGGAAAGGAGCCGATTTGAGCCGAATCGCATGGAGATGCGTGGAATCGAATCCAGTAGAATAGATTAGATTAGGGTAGGATGGAATAGAGTAGACTTGAACACAGTAGAAGAGAATGGAAAGGATACAATAGAATAGAGTAGAAAAGGGTAGAGCAGAGCAGAATAGTGTAGAGTAGAATAGAGTAGAGTAGAACAGAGTCGAATCAAGCTGAATGGAGACGAAACGAGACAAATCGCGTCGAATGGCGTCGAATCCCATCGAATCAATTACAGTAGGGAATAGTAGAAGAGCGTAGAATGGAGTAGAATGGTGTGCAATGGAATCGAGTAGAGTAGAAAAGAGCTGAAGAGAGCCGAAGAGGGCCAAAGAGGGCCAAATCGAGCTGAACCGAGAGAAATCGAGCCGAATCCAGTGAATCGAGCCTAACGGAGCCAAATCGAGCCTAATCGAGCTGAATCGACACTATTCGAGACAAATGGAGCCGAATGGACATGAATCACACCGATGCGGCCCCTAGTCGCGTCAAAGTTTCTCGAATTCAATTGAATAGACTAGAGTAGGGGAGGTTCGGGTAGGCTAGAGTAGGGTAGAATAGAGTAGAATAGAATAAAACAGAACAGAACACAACAAAATAGAACAGAACAACACAGAACGAATACAGAAAAGAGTAGGCTAGAGTAGAGTAGAGGGGAATAGAGTAGAGTAGAATAGATTTGAACAGAGCCAAATCGAGATGAATCACGTTGAAATGGGTTGAATCAAATCCAATCAAGTGGATTACAATACCTTAGAGTTGGGTAGCATAGGGTAGGGTAGAATAGAGTAGAATAGTACAGAACAGAGTAGAAACAATACAATAGAGTAGAGTAGAATAGAGCTGAATAGAGCCAAATGCAGACAAAATGAGAGGAATCGTGTAGAAGCAAGTAGAGTAAATTAGAGTGGTGTTGGGTAGGGTAGAGCAGAATAGAGTAGAATAGTGTGGAATGAATAGAATGGAGTAGAATGGAGTCAAGTAGAAACGAATAGAGTAGAAGAGAGTCGAATAGAGCAGAATAGGGCCGAAGAAGGCCAAATCGAGCAGATTCGAAGCGATTCAAGCCAAAACAAGCTGAATGGAGCCTAACTGAGCCGAATAGAGCCAAATCGAGCCGAATCGAGCCGATTCAAGCTTCATCGCCTGGAATCGCGTTCAACGCGTCAAATCCAATCGAGACGTATAGATTAGAGAAGGGGAGGGGAGGGGAGAATAGAACAGAGTAGAGTGGAATAGAAGAGATTAGAACAGAATAGAAGGAACAGAATCGAGTGGAAAAGAGTAGAGTCGAATACAGTCGAATAGAGCCGAATAAGCTGAATAGAGACGAATGGAGCTGAATACAGCCGAAAAGAGCTGTATACTGCCGAATCACACCTAATCGAGTGGAATCAAGCAGAATCGCACTGACTGTCACCGAACAGCGTCGAATCGAATCAGGTCGAATCGAGTCGAGTCACATCGTTTTGAATCAAACAAGGTCAAATCGCTTCATATCGTGTCGAATCCCATCGAATCACGTCGAATAACTTCGAATTGCGTCAAACCTCAGAGAATCCTACTGAATCACGTCGAGTCGCATGGAATCTCATCAAATCCCTTCAGATTTGCCGAATCCAGTCAAGTCCTATCAAATCGCTTTGCACGGAATCGAATTGAATCCAATAGATTAAAGTAGGGTAGGTTCGGGTGGGGTGCCGTTGGGTCGGGTAGGGTAGAATAGAATAGAGTACAACAGAATAGGAGAGAATAGAACAGAACAGAAAGAATACAACAGAATAGAATAGAGTCAAAGAGAGAGAACATAGCCGAATTGAGCCGAGTGGAGACAAAACGAGACGAATCACGTCCGGTTGCTTCGAATCGCGTCAAATCAAATCGAATCGATTAGAAGAGATTAGGGTAGGGAAGGGTAGAATAGAAGAGAGGAAAATAGTGAGGAATGGAGTTGAACGGAGTCCCATAGAGACGGATAGATATGAACAGAGTACAAAAGAGTCTAATAGAGCAGAATAGGGCCGAATAGGCCCAAATAAGGCCTAATTGAGCAGAATCCAGCAGAATCGATGGAATTCGAGCCTAATCGAGCCGAATGGAGTGAAATGGAGCCAAGTCGGGCCGAATAGAGCCGATTCGAACTGAATCGAGCTGATTCAAGCCTAATCGCGTCAAATCGCGTGGAAATACGTCACATCGAATCTAATCAAATAGATTAGGGAAGGGTAGGGGAGGGGCGGGTGGGTAGAATAGAACAGAAAAGTACAGAATAGAATATAGTACAGTAGGGTAGAGTAGAGAGAGTAAAGCAGACAAGAGTAGAGCAGAGTAGAATTGAGTCAAATAGAGTCAAAGAGTGCAGGATATAGCTGAATAGAGCCAATTCTGGCCGAATCGAGTCAAATGGAAACAAAACGAGATGAATCACACCGAATTGCTTCGAATCGCATCCAATCGAATAGATTAGAGTATCGTAGGGTAGAGTAGAACAGAATAGCGTAGAATGGAGAAGAGTGGAGTCAAATGGAGTCGAACAGAGACAAATAGAGTACAAAAGAGTCGAATCGAGCCAAATAGGGCCGAATAAGGCTGAACCGAGTGGAAACGAGCTGAATTGAAGCGATTTGAGCCAAATCGAGCTGAATCGCGCTGATGTTGCAGAATCGAGCCGACTCAAGCGTGATGGTGTCCGGTCGCATCGAAATGCTTTGAATCGAATCAAATGGAATCGATTAGAATAGGTTAGGGTAGGGTAGTTTATGATAGGAAGACTAGGGTAGATGCAAGTAGACTACATTAGAGTAGACAAGAGAAGGCTAGAGTAGAAGCCTAGACTAGTAAGCTGGACTAGTCAGCTAGACTAGTGGCATAGAGCAGTAGCCTAGACAACTAGTCTTGAATAGTACCCTAAGTCAGTAAGCTGAACGAGTACCCTTGCCTGAACTCTTAGCCTAATCTAGTACCCTTGCCTTAACTAGTAGTCCTAACAAGTACCCTTGCCTTAACCAGTAGTCTTCACTAGTACCCTTGCCTTCACTAGTAGTATGTCCTTAACAAGTAGCCTGAACTGGTACCCTTGCCTTAACCAGTACCCTCAACAAGTACCCATGCCTTAACTAGTAGCCTGGCCTTAACTAGTGCCCTGCCCATAAGTAGTAGCCTGAACTAGTACCCTTGCCTTAAGGAGTACCCTTGCCCGAACTACTCCCCTTAATTAGGACCCTTATTGAGTAACCCTAAGTAGTAGAGTATGGTACGGTGGGGTAGCATAGGGTAGGGAAGCATACGGTGGAACAGAGAAAATAGAAGGAAATAGAATAGAACAGCATAGGTCAGGGTAGGTTAGCTTAGTGTAGGGTATGGTAGAGTAGCATAGGATGGAATCGAGAAAATAGAAAAGGAGACTAGAAAAGAGCAGACTAGATTAGGATAGGCTAGGGTGGGGGAGGGTTTTGTAGAATACAGTAGTGTAGAATGGAATAGAATGGTGTGGAATGGAGTCAAATGGATTCGAACACAGATGCAGAGAGTAGAAAAGAGTTGAATAGAGCCGAATAACGCTGAATAGGACCACATATGGCCAAAATGAGCCGAATCGAGTCGAGTCGACCAGATTCGGGATGAATGGAGCCTAGTGGAGCTGAAACGAGCCAAATAGAGACAAACTGAACCCAGCAAAATCGAGCCAAAACACACTTAATTGCATCCTATTGCATCGGATCTCGTCGAATTCCATCAAATCCCACCAAAACGCATCAAATCTCGCGGAATCTCACCGAATCCCGTCGAATTGTCTCAAATCGGGTCGAATGGTGTCAAACTGAATGGAATCGAATTAAATTGAATAGATTAGAGTAGTGTAGGTTAGACTGGGATTCAGTAGGGAAGGGCACAGAAGAATAGAATAGAGTAGAACAGAAGAGAATACCAAGAGTAGAATGGAGTAGAGTTGAGTAGAGTGGAATAGTCAGAGTCGGGTAGTGCAGAATATAGATGAATAGATCCAATTCAAGCCGAATCGATTCGAATGGAGAGGAAAGGAGACAAATCGTGATGAATCGAATCGATTAGAATAGATTAGAGTAGGGTAGGGTAGAACAGAATAGAATAGAGTAGAAAAGAGTAGAGTGGTGTGGAAGGGAGTTGAATGGAGCCAAATAGAGACAAATAAAGTAGAAAGGGTTGAGTAGAGCTGAGCAGGGCTGAATAAGATTCACTCGAGCCTAATTATGCTGAATTGAGCAGAATCGAGACGAATTGACCCAATTCAAGCCAAATAGAGCTAAATCGAGCCGATTCAAGCCTAATCACATGGAATCGCGTCGAAATGCGTTGAATCGAATAGATTAGAGTAGAGTAGAGGAGGGTACGGCAGGAGAGGCTAGACTACAACACAACACAACACAATAGAAAGAAGAGAATAGAATTAAGTAGAGTCGGGTCCAGTAGAATAGAGTCAAATTGAGCTGAAGAGAGCCGAAAAGAGCCAAACAGAGCTGAATACAGCCGAATTGACCAAATTCAAGGTGAATCGAGATGAATCATGTCGAGTCGTTTGAAACGTGTCGAATCGAATCAAATAGATTAGTGTGGGGAAGGTAAGGTTAGGGTAGGGTAGAGAAGAATAGAATAGAGTAGAATAGAACAGAACAGAAAGAATCGAGTAGACTAGAGTCAAATAGAGTCGAATACTGCCAAAAAGAGCCGAATAGAGTGGAAAAGAGCCGAATAGAACCGAATCGAGTTTAATGGAGCAGAAAGGAGATGAATCGAGCCGATATGACCCGAATCAGGTCGAATCCCATTCAAGTGTGTCGAATAGCATAGAACAGATTACAGTAGGCTAAGTTAGGGTAGGGTAGGGTAGAATAGAGTGCAGTAGAACAGAACAGAACAGAACTGAAAGAATAGAGTCGAGACGAGCAGAGTATAGAAGAGTAGAGTAGAGCAGAGTCGAACATTGTCGAATAGGGCCAAATAGAGCCCAAAAGAGCTAAATGGATAGAAACCAAGATGAATCACGCCGAATCCCGTGGAATCGTGCCGTATCGCGTTGAATCCCGTCGAATTGCATTGAATCTGATCAATTCCAATCCAATCCAATCCAATCAATTAGAATAGACTAGAGTAGGGTAGAGTACAATACAATACAGTAGAGAATAGTTTAGGATGGAGTAGAATGGTGTAGCGTGGAGTCGAAAAGAGATAATAGAGTTGAGTAGAGTCTAATAGAGCCGAATCGAGCTGAATAGAGCCTATTCGAGCTGACTAGAGCCGAATGGAGCCGATTAGAGCTGAATCGAACCGATTTGAGCCGATTGGGGATGAATGGAGTGGAAAGGAGCCGATTTGAGCCGAATCGCATGGAGATGCGTGGAATCGAATCCAGTAGAATAGATTAGATTAGGGTAGGATGGAATAGAGTAGACTTGAACACAGTAGAAGAGAATGGAAAGGATACAATAGAATAGAGTAGAAAAGGGTAGAGCAGAGCAGAATAGTGTAGAGTAGAATAGAGTAGAGTAGAACAGAGTCGAATCAAGCTGAATGGAGACGAAACGAGACAAATCGCGTCGAATGGCGTCGAATCCCATCGAATCAATTACAGTAGGGAATAGTAGAAGAGCGTAGAATGGAGTAGAATGGTGTGCAATGGAATCGAGTAGAGTAGAAAAGAGCTGAAGAGAGCCGAAGAGGGCCAAAGAGGGCCAAATCGAGCTGAACCGAGAGAAATCGAGCCGAATCCAGTGAATCGAGCCTAACGGAGCCAAATCGAGCCTAATCGAGCTGAATCGACACTATTCGAGACAAATGGAGCCGAATGGACATGAATCACACCGATGCGGCCCCTAGTCGCGTCAAAGTTTCTCGAATTCAATTGAATAGACTAGAGTAGGGGAGGTTCGGGTAGGCTAGAGTAGGGTAGAATAGAGTAGAATAGAATAAAACAGAACAGAACACAACAAAATAGAACAGAACAACACAGAACGAATACAGAAAAGAGTAGGCTAGAGTAGAGTAGAGGGGAATAGAGTAGAGTAGAATAGATTTGAACAGAGCCAAATCGAGATGAATCACGTTGAAATGGGTTGAATCAAATCCAATCAAGTGGATTACAATACCTTAGAGTTGGGTAGCATAGGGTAGGGTAGAATAGAGTAGAATAGTACAGAACAGAGTAGAAACAATACAATAGAGTAGAGTAGAATAGAGCTGAATAGAGCCAAATGCAGACAAAATGAGAGGAATCGTGTAGAAGCAAGTAGAGTAAATTAGAGTGGTGTTGGGTAGGGTAGAGCAGAATAGAGTAGAATAGTGTGGAATGAATAGAATGGAGTAGAATGGAGTCAAGTAGAAACGAATAGAGTAGAAGAGAGTCGAATAGAGCAGAATAGGGCCGAAGAAGGCCAAATCGAGCAGATTCGAAGCGATTCAAGCCAAAACAAGCTGAATGGAGCCTAACTGAGCCGAATAGAGCCAAATCGAGCCGAATCGAGCCGATTCAAGCTTCATCGCCTGGAATCGCGTTCAACGCGTCAAATCCAATCGAGACGTATAGATTAGAGAAGGGGAGGGGAGGGGAGAATAGAACAGAGTAGAGTGGAATAGAAGAGATTAGAACAGAATAGAAGGAACAGAATCGAGTGGAAAAGAGTAGAGTCGAATACAGTCGAATAGAGCCGAATAAGCTGAATAGAGACGAATGGAGCTGAATACAGCCGAAAAGAGCTGTATACTGCCGAATCACACCTAATCGAGTGGAATCAAGCAGAATCGCACTGACTGTCACCGAACAGCGTCGAATCGAATCAGGTCGAATCGAGTCGAGTCACATCGTTTTGAATCAAACAAGGTCAAATCGCTTCATATCGTGTCGAATCCCATCGAATCACGTCGAATAACTTCGAATTGCGTCAAACCTCAGAGAATCCTACTGAATCACGTCGAGTCGCATGGAATCTCATCAAATCCCTTCAGATTTGCCGAATCCAGTCAAGTCCTATCAAATCGCTTTGCACGGAATCGAATTGAATCCAATAGATTAAAGTAGGGTAGGTTCGGGTGGGGTGCCGTTGGGTCGGGTAGGGTAGAATAGAATAGAGTACAACAGAACAGGAGAGAATAGAACAGAACAGAAAGAATACAACAGAATAGAATAGAGTCAAAGAGAGAGAACATAGCCGAATTGAGCCGAGTGGAGACAAAACGAGACGAATCACGTCCGGTTGCTTCGAATCGCGTCAAATCAAATCGAATCGATTAGAAGAGATTAGGGTAGGGAAGGGTAGAATAGAAGAGAGGAAAATAGTGAGGAATGGAGTTGAACGGAGTCCCATAGAGACGGATAGATATGAACAGAGTACAAAAGAGTCTAATAGAGCAGAATAGGGCCGAATAGGCCCAAATAAGGCCTAATTGAGCAGAATCCAGCAGAATCGATGGAATTCGAGCCTAATCGAGCCGAATGGAGTGAAATGGAGCCAAGTCGGGCCGAATAGAGCCGATTCGAACTGAATCGAGCTGATTCAAGCCTAATCGCGTCAAATCGCGTGGAAATACGTCACATCGAATCTAATCAAATAGATTAGGGAAGGGTAGGGGAGGGGCGGGTGGGTAGAATAGAACAGAATAGTACAGAATAGAATATAGTACAGTAGGGTAGAGTAGAGAGAGTAAAGCAGACAAGAGTAGAGCAGAGTAGAATTGAGTCAAATAGAGTCAAAGAGTGCAGGATATAGCTGAATAGAGCCAATTCCGGCCGAATCGAGTCAAATGGAAACAAAACGAGATGAATCACACCGAATTGCTTCGAATCGCATCCAATCGAATAGATTAGAGTATCGTAGGGTAGAGTAGAACAGAATAGAGTAGAATAGCGTAGAATGGAGAAGAGTGGAGTCAAATGGAGTCGAACAGAGACAAATAGAGTACAAAAGAGTCGAATCGAGCCAAATAGGGCCGAATAAGGCTGAACCGAGTGGAAACGAGCTGAATTGAAGCGATTCGAGCCAAATCGAGCTGAATCGAGCTGATGTTGCGGAATCGAGCCGACTCAAGCGTGATGGTGTCCGGTCGCATCGAAATGCTTTGAATCGAATCAAATGGAATCGATTAGAATAGGTTAGGGTAGGGTAGTTTATGATAGGAAGACTAGGGTAGATGCAAGTAGACTACATTAGAGTAGACAAGAGAAGGCTAGAGTAGAAGCCTAGACTAGTAAGCTGGACTAGTCAGCTAGACTAGTGGCATAGAGCAGTAGCCTAGACAACTAGTCTTGAATAGTACCCTAAGTCAGTAAGCTGAACGAGTACCCTTGCCTGAACTCTTAGCCTAATCTAGTACCCTTGCCTTAACTAGTAGTCCTAACAAGTACCCTTGCCTTAACCAGTAGTCTTCACTAGTACCCTTGCCTTCACTAGTAGTATGTCCTTAACAAGTAGCCTGAACTGGTACCCTTGCCTTAACCAGTACCCTCAACAAGTACCCATGCCTTAACTAGTAGCCTGGCCTTAACTAGTGCCCTGCCCATAAGTAGTAGCCTGAACTAGTACCCTTGCCTTAAGGAGTACCCTTGCCCGAACTACTCCCCTTAATTAGGACCCTTATTGAGTAACCCTAAGTAGTAGAGTATGGTACGGTGGGGTAGCATAGGGTAGGGAAGCATACGGTGGAACAGAGAAAATAGAAGGAAATAGAATAGAACAGCATAGGTCAGGGTAGGTTAGCTTAGTGTAGGGTATGGTAGAGTAGCATAGGATGGAATCGAGAAAATAGAAAAGGAGACTAGAAAAGAGCAGACTAGATTAGGATAGGCTAGGGTGGGGGAGGGTTTTGTAGAATACAGTAGTGTAGAATGGAATAGAATGGTGTGGAATGGAGTCAAATGGATTCGAACACAGATGCAGAGAGTAGAAAAGAGTTGAATAGAGCCGAATAACGCTGAATAGGACCACATATGGCCAAAATGAGCCGAATCGAGTCGAGTCGACCAGATTCGGGATGAATGGAGCCTAGTGGAGCTGAAACGAGCCAAATAGAGACAAACTGAACCCAGCAAAATCGAGCCAAAACACACTTAATTGCATCCTATTGCATCGGATCTCGTCGAATTCCATCAAATCCCACCAAAACGTATCAAATCTCGCGGAATCTCACCGAATCCCGTCGAATTGTCTCAAATCGGGTCGAATGGTGTCAAACTGAATGGAATCGAATTAAATTGAATAGATTAGAGTAGTGTAGGTTAGACTGGGATTCAGTAGGGAAGGGCACAGAAGAATAGAATAGAGTAGAACAGAAGAGAATACCAAGAGTAGAATGGAGTAGAGTTGAGTAGAGTGGAATAGTCAGAGTCGGGTAGTGCAGAATATAGATGAATAGATCCAATTCAAGCCCAATCGATTCGAATGGAGAGGAAAGGAGACAAATCGTGATGAATCGAATCGATTAGAATAGATTAGAGTAGGGTAGGGTAGAACAGAATAGAATAGAGTAGAAAAGAGTAGAGTGGTGTGGAAGGGAGTTGAATGGAGCCAAATAGAGACAAATAAAGTAGAAAGGGTTGAGTAGAGCTGAGCAGGGCTGAATAAGATTCACTCGAGCCTAATTATGCTGAATTGAGCAGAATCGAGACGAATTGACCCAATTCAAGCCAAATAGAGCTAAATCGAGCCGATTCAAGCCTAATCACATGGAATCGCGTCGAAATGCGTTGAATCGAATAGATTAGAGTAGAGTAGAGGAGGGTACGGCAGGAGAGGCTAGACTACAACACAACACAACACAATAGAAAGAAGAGAATAGAATTAAGTAGAGTCGGGTCCAGTAGAATAGAGTCAAATTGAGCTGAAGAGAGCCGAAAAGAGCCAAACAGAGCTGAATACAGCCGAATTGACCAAATTCAAGGTGAATCGAGATGAATCATGTCGAGTCGTTTGAAACGTGTCGAATCGAATCAAATAGATTAGTGTGGGGAAGGTAAGGTTAGGGTAGGGTAGAGAAGAATAGAATAGAGTAGAATAGAACAGAACAGAAAGAATCGAGTAGACTAGAGTCAAATAGAGTCGAATACTGCCAAAAAGAGCCGAATAGAGTGGAAAAGAGCCGAATAGAACCGAATCGAGTTTAATGGAGCAGAAAGGAGATGAATCGAGCCGATATGACCCGAATCAGGTCGAATCCCATTCAAGTGTGTCGAATAGCATAGAACAGATTACAGTAGGCTAAGTTAGGGTAGGGTAGGGTAGAATAGAGTGCAGTAGAACAGAACAGAACAGAACTGAAAGAATAGGGTCGAGACGAGCAGAGTATAGAAGAGTAGAGTAGAGCAGAGTCGAACATTGTCGAATAGGGCCAAATAGAGCCCAAAAGAGCTAAATGGATAGAAACCAAGATGAATCACGCCGAATCCCGTGGAATCGTGCCGTATCGCGTTGAATCCCGTCGAATTGCATTGAATCTGATCAATTCCAATCCAATCCAATCCAATCAATTAGAATAGACTAGAGTAGGGTAGAGTACAATACAATACAGTAGAGAATAGTTTAGGATGGAGTAGAATGGTGTAGCATGGAGTCGAGTGGAGTCGAAAAGAGATAATAGAGTTGAGTAGAGTCTAATAGAGCCGAATCGAGCTGAATAGAGCCTATTCGAGCTGACTAGAGCCGAATGGAGCCGATTAGAGCTGAATCGAACCGATTTGAGCCGATTGGGGATGAATGGAGTGGAAAGGAGCCGATTTGAGCCGAATCGCATGGAGATGCGTGGAATCGAATCCAGTAGAATAGATTAGATTAGGGTAGGATGGAATAGAGTAGACTTGAACACAGTAGAAGAGAATGGAAAGGATACAATAGAATAGAGTAGAAAAGGGTAGAGCAGAGCAGAATAGTGTAGAGTAGAATAGAGTAGAGTAGAACAGAGTCGAATCAAGCTGAATGGAGACGAAACGAGACAAATCGCGTCGAATGGCGTCGAATCCCATCGAATCAATTACAGTAGGGAATAGTAGAAGAGCGTAGAATGGAGTAGAATGGTGTGCAATGGAATCGAGTAGAGTAGAAAAGAGCTGAAGAGAGCCGAAGAGGGCCAAAGAGGGCCAAATCGAGCTGAACCGAGAGAAATCGAGCCGAATCCAGTGAATCGAGCCTAACGGAGCCAAATCGAGCCTAATCGAGCTGAATCGACACTATTCGAGACAAATGGAGCCGAATGGACATGAATCACACCGATGCGGCCCCTAGTCGCGTCAAAGTTTCTCGAATTCAATTGAATAGACTAGAGTAGGGGAGGTTCGGGTAGGCTAGAGTAGGGTAGAATAGAGTAGAATAGAATAAAACAGAACAGAACACAACAAAATAGAACAGAACAACACAGAACGAATACAGAAAAGAGTAGGCTAGAGTAGAGTAGAGGGGAATAGAGTAGAGTAGAATAGATTTGAACAGAGCCAAGTCGAGACGAATCACGTTGAAATGGGTTGAATCAAATCCAATCAAGTGGATTACAATACCTTAGAGTTGGGTAGCATAGGGTAGGGTAGAATAGAGTAGAATAGTACAGAACAGAGTAGAAACAATACAATAGAGTAGAGTAGAATAGAGCTGAATAGAGCCAAATGCAGACAAAATGAGAGGAATCGTGTAGAAGCAAGTAGAGTAAATTAGAGTGGTGTTGGGTAGGGTAGAGCAGAATAGAGTAGAATAGTGTGGAATGAATAGAATGGAGTAGAATGGAGTCAAGTAGAAACGAATAGAGTAGAAGAGAGTCGAATAGAGCAGAATAGGGCCGAAGAAGGCCAAATCGAGCAGATTCGAAGCGATTCAAGCCAAAACAAGCTGAATGGAGCCTAACTGAGCCGAATAGAGCCAAATCGAGCCGAATCGAGCCGATTCAAGCTTCATCGCCTCGAATCGCGTTCAACGCGTCAAATCCAATCGAGACGTATAGATTAGAGAAGGGGAGGGGAGGGGAGAATAGAACAGAGTAGAGTGGAATAGAAGAGATTAGAACAGAATAGAAGGAACAGAATCGAGTGGAAAAGAGTAGAGTCGAATACAGTCGAATAGAGCCGAATAAGCTGAATAGAGACGAATGGAGCTGAATACAGCCGAAAAGAGCTGTATACTGCCGAATCACACCTAATCGAGTGGAATCAAGCAGAATCGCACTGACTGTCACCGAACAGCGTCGAATCGAATCAGGTCGAATCGAGTCGAGTCACATCGTTTTGAATCAAACAAGGTCAAATCGCTTCATATCGTGTCGAATCCCATCGAATCACGTCGAATAACTTCGAATTGCGTCAAACCTCAGAGAATCCTACTGAATCACGTCGAGTCGCATGGAATCTCATCAAATCCCTTCGGATTTGCCGAATCCAGTCAAGTCCTATCAAATCGCTTTGCACGGAATCGAATTGAATCCAATAGATTAAAGTAGGGTAGGTTCGGGTGGGGTGCCGTTGGGTCGGGTAGGGTAGAATAGAATAGAGTACAACAGAATAGGAGAGAATAGAACAGAACAGAAAGAATACAACAGAATAGAATAGAGTCAAAGAGAGAGAACATAGCCGAATTGAGCCGAGTGGAGACAAAACGAGACGAATCACGTCCGGTTGCTTCGAATCGCGTCAAATCAAATCGAATCGATTAGAAGAGATTAGGGTAGGGAAGGGTAGAATAGAAGAGAGGAAAATAGTGAGGAATGGAGTTGAACGGAGTCCCATAGAGACGGATAGATATGAACAGAGTACAAAAGAGTCTAATAGAGCAGAATAGGGCCGAATAGGCCCAAATAAGGCCTAATTGAGCAGAATCCAGCAGAATCGATGGAATTCGAGCCTAATCGAGCCGAATGGAGTGAAATGGAGCCAAGTCGGGCCGAATAGAGCCGATTCGAACTGAATCGAGCTGATTCAAGCCTAATCGCGTCAAATCGCGTGGAAATACGTCACATCGAATCTAATCAAATAGATTAGGGAAGGGTAGGGGAGGGGCGGGTGGGTAGAATAGAACAGAATAGTACAGAATAGAATATAGTACAGTAGGGTAGAGTAGAGAGAGTAAAGCAGACAAGAGTAGAGCAGAGTAGAATTGAGTCAAATAGAGTCAAAGAGTGCAGGATATAGCTGAATAGAGCCAATTCTGGCCGAATCGAGTCAAATGGAAACAAAACGAGATGAATCACACCGAATTGCTTCGAATCGCATCCAATCGAATAGATTAGAGTATCGTAGGGTAGAGTAGAACAGAATAGCGTAGAATGGAGAAGAGTGGAGTCAAATGGAGTCGAACAGAGACAAATAGAGTACAAAAGAGTCGAATCGAGCCAAATAGGGCCGAATAAGGCTGAACCGAGTGGAAACGAGCTGAATTGAAGCGATTCGAGCCAAATCGAGCTGAATCGAGCTGATGTTGCGGAATCGAGCCGACTCAAGCGTGATGGTGTCCGGTCGCATCGAAATGCTTTGAATCGAATCAAATGGAATCGATTAGAATAGGTTAGGGTAGGGCAGTTTATGATAGGAAGACTAGGGTAGATGCAAGTAGACTACATTAGAGTAGACAAGAGAAGGCTAGAGTAGAAGCCTAGACTAGTAAGCTGGACTAGTCAGCTAGACTAGTGGCATAGAGCAGTAGCCTAGACAACTAGTCTTGAATAGTACCCTAAGTCAGTAAGCTGAACGAGTACCCTTGCCTGAACTCTTAGCCTAATCTAGTACCCTTGCCTTAACTAGTAGTCCTAACAAGTACCCTTGCCTTAACCAGTAGTCTTCACTAGTACCCTTGCCTTCACTAGTAGTATGTCCTTAACAAGTAGCCTGAACTGGTACCCTTGCCTTAACCAGTACCCTCAACAAGTACCCATGCCTTAACTAGTAGCCTGGCCTTAACTAGTGCCCTGCCCATAAGTAGTAGCCTGAACTAGTACCCTTGCCTTAAGGAGTACCCTTGCCCGAACTACTCCCCTTAATTAGGACCCTTATTGAGTAACCCTAAGTAGTAGAGTATGGTACGGTGGGGTAGCATAGGGTAGGGAAGCATACGGTGGAACAGAGAAAATAGAAGGAAATAGAATAGAACAGCATAGGTCAGGATAGGTTAGCTTAGTGTAGGGTATGGTAGAGTAGCATAGGATGGAATCGAGAAAATAGAAAAGGAGACTAGAAAAGAGCAGACTAGATTAGGATAGGCTAGGGTGGGGGAGGGTTTTGTAGAATACAGTAGTGTAGAATGGAATAGAATGGTGTGGAATGGAGTCAAATGGATTCGAACACAGATGCAGAGAGTAGAAAAGAGTTGAATAGAGCCGAATAACGCTGAATAGGACCACATATGGCCAAAATGAGCCGAATCGAGTCGAGTCGACCAGATTCGGGATGAATGGAGCCTAGTGGAGCTGAAACGAGCCAAATAGAGACAAACTGAACCCAGCAAAATCGAGCCAAAACACACTTAATTGCATCCTATTGCATCGGATCTCGTCGAATTCCATCAAATCCCACCAAAACGCATCAAATCTCGCGGAATCTCACCGAATCCCGTCGAATTGTCTCAAATCGGGTCGAATGGTGTCAAACTGAATGGAATCGAATTAAATTGAATAGATTAGAGTAGTGTAGGTTAGACTGGGATTCAGTAGGGAAGGGCACAGAAGAATAGAATAGAGTAGAACAGAAGAGAATACCAAGAGTAGAATGGAGTAGAGTTGAGTAGAGTGGAATAGTCAGAGTCGGGTAGTGCAGAATATAGATGAATAGATCCAATTCAAGCCCAATCGATTCGAATGGAGAGGAAAGGAGACAAATCGTGATGAATCGAATCGATTAGAATAGATTAGAGTAGGGTAGGGTAGAACAGAATAGAATAGAGTAGAAAAGAGTAGAGTGGTGTGGAAGGGAGTTGAATGGAGCCAAATAGAGACAAATAAAGTAGAAAGGGTTGAGTAGAGCTGAGCAGGGCTGAATAAGATTCACTCGAGCCTAATTATGCTGAATTGAGCAGAATCGAGACGAATTGACCCAATTCAAGCCAAATAGAGCTAAATCGAGCCGATTCAAGCCTAATCACATGGAATCGCGTCGAAATGCGTTGAATCGAATAGATTAGAGTAGAGGAGGGTACGGCAGGAGAGGCTAGACTACAACACAACACAACACAACACAATAGAAAGAAGAGAATAGAATTAAGTAGAGTCGGGTCCAGTAGAATAGAGTCAAATTGAGCTGAAGAGAGCCGAAAAGAGCCAAACAGAGCTGAATACAGCCGAATTGACCAAATTCAAGGTGAATCGAGATGAATCATGTCGAGTCGTTTGAAACGTGTCGAATCGAATCAAATAGATTAGTGTGGGGAAGGTAAGGTTAGGGTAGGGTAGAGAAGAATAGAATAGAGTAGAATAGAACAGAACAGAAAGAATCGAGTAGACTAGAGTCAAATAGAGTCGAATACTGCCAAAAAGAGCCGAATAGAGTGGAAAAGAGCCGAATAGAACCGAATCGAGTTTAATGGAGCAGAAAGGAGATGAATCGAGCCGATATGACCCGAATCAGGTCGAATCCCATTCAAGTGTGTCGAATAGCATAGAACAGATTACAGTAGGCTAAGTTAGGGTAGGGTAGGGTAGAATAGAGTGCAGTAGAACAGAACAGAACAGAACAGAACTGAAAGAATAGAGTCGAGACGAGCAGAGTATAGAAGAGTAGAGTAGAGCAGAGTCGAACATTGTCGAATAGGGCCAAATAGAGCCCAAAAGAGCTAAATGGATAGAAACCAAGATGAATCACGCCGAATCCCGTGGAATCGTGCCGTATCGCGTTGAATCCCGTCGAATTGCATTGAATCTGATCAATTCCAATCCAATCCAATCCAATCAATTAGAATAGACTAGAGTAGGGTAGAGTACAATACAATACAGTAGAGAATAGTTTAGGATGGAGTAGAATGGTGTAGCATGGAGTCGAGTGGAGTCGAAAAGAGATAATAGAGTTGAGTAGAGTCTAATAGAGCCGAATAGAGCTGAATAGAGCCTATTCGAGCTGACTAGAGCCGAATGGAGCCGATTAGAGCTGAATCGAACCGATTTGAGCCGATTGGGGATGAATGGAGTGGAAAGGAGCCGATTTGAGCCGAATCGCATGGAGATGCGTGGAATCGAATCCAGTAGAATAGATTAGATTAGGGTAGGATGGAATAGAGTAGACTTGAACACAGTAGAAGAGAATGGAAAGGATACAATAGAATAGAGTAGAAAAGGGTAGAGCAGAGCAGAATAGTGTAGAGTAGAATAGAGTAGAGTAGAACAGAGTCGAATCAAGCTGAATGGAGACGAAACGAGACAAATCGCGTCGAATGGCGTCGAATCCCATCGAATCAATTACAGTAGGGAATAGTAGAAGAGCGTAGAATGGAGTAGAATGGTGTGCAATGGAATCGAGTAGAGTAGAAAAGAGCTGAAGAGAGCCGAAGAGGGCCAAAGAGGGCCAAATCGAGCTGAACCGAGAGAAATCGAGCCGAATCCAGTGAATCGAGCCTAACGGAGCCAAATCGAGCCTAATCGAGCTGAATCGACACTATTCGAGACAAATGGAGCCGAATGGACATGAATCACACCGATGCGGCCCCTAGTCGCGTCAAAGTTTCTCGAATTCAATTGAATAGACTAGAGTAGGGGAGGTTCGGGTAGGCTAGAGTAGGGTAGAATAGAGTAGAATAGAATAAAACAGAACAGAACACAACAAAATAGAACAGAACAACACAGAACGAATACAGAAAAGAGTAGGCTAGAGTAGAGTAGAGGGGAATAGAGTAGAGTAGAATAGATTTGAACAGAGCCAAATCGAGACGAATCACGTTGAAATGGGTTGAATCAAATCCAATCAAGTGGATTACAATACCTTAGAGTTGGGTAGCATAGGGTAGGGTAGAATAGAGTAGAATAGTACAGAACAGAGTAGAAACAATACAATAGAGTAGAGTAGAATAGAGCTGAATAGAGCCAAATGCAGACAAAATGAGAGGAATCGTGTAGAAGCAAGTAGAGTAAATTAGAGTGGTGTTGGGTAGGGTAGAGCAGAATAGAGTAGAATAGTGTGGAATGAATAGAATGGAGTAGAATGGAGTCAAGTAGAAACGAATAGAGTAGAAGAGAGTCGAATAGAGCAGAATAGGGCCGAAGAAGGCCAAATCGAGCAGATTCGAAGCGATTCAAGCCAAAACAAGCTGAATGGAGCCTAACTGAGCCGAATAGAGCCAAATCGAGCCGAATCGAGCCGATTCAAGCTTCATCGCCTGGAATCGCGTTCAACGCGTCAAATCCAATCGAGACGTATAGATTAGAGAAGGGGAGGGGAGGGGAGAATAGAACAGAGTAGAGTGGAATAGAAGAGATTAGAACAGAATAGAAGGAACAGAATCGAGTGGAAAAGAGTAGAGTCGAATACAGTCGAATAGAGCCGAATAAGCTGAATAGAGACGAATGGAGCTGAATACAGCCGAAAAGAGCTGTATACTGCCGAATCACACCTAATCGAGTGGAATCAAGCAGAATCGCACTGACTGTCACCGAACAGCGTCGAATCGAATCAGGTCGAATCGAGTCGAGTCACATCGTTTTGAATCAAACAAGGTCAAATCGCTTCATATCGTGTCGAATCCCATCGAATCACGTCGAATAACTTCGAATTGCGTCAAACCTCAGAGAATCCTACTGAATCACGTCGAGTCGCATGGAATCTCATCAAATCCCTTCAGATTTGCCGAATCCAGTCAAGTCCTATCAAATCGCTTTGCACGGAATCGAATTGAATCCAATAGATTAAAGTAGGGTAGGTTCGGGTGGGGTGCCGTTGGGTCGGGTAGGGTAGAATAGAATAGAGTACCACAGAACAGGAGAGAATAGAACAGAACAGAAAGAATACAACAGAATAGAATAGAGTCAAAGAGAGAGAACATAGCCGAATTGAGCCGAGTGGAGACAAAACGAGACGAATCACGTCCGGTTGCTTCGAATCGCGTCAAATCAAATCGAATCGATTAGAAGAGATTAGGGTAGGGAAGGGTAGAATAGAAGAGAGGAAAATAGTGAGGAATGGAGTTGAACGGAGTCCCATAGAGACGGATAGATATGAACAGAGTACAAAAGAGTCTAATAGAGCAGAATAGGGCCGAATAGGCCCAAATAAGGCCTAATTGAGCAGAATCCAGCAGAATCGATGGAATTCGAGCCTAATCGAGCCGAATGGAGTGAAATGGAGCCAAGTCGGGCCGAATAGAGCCGATTCGAACTGAATCGAGCTGATTCAAGCCTAATCGCGTCAAATCGTGTGGAAATACGTCACATCGAATCTAATCAAATAGATTAGGGAAGGGGAGGGGAGGGGCGGGTGGGTGGAATAGAACAGAATAGTACAGAATAGAATATAGTACAGTAGGGTAGAGTAGAGAGAGTAAAGCAGACAAGAGTAGAGCAGAGTAGAATTGAGTCAAATAGAGTCAAAGAGTGCAGGATATAGCTGAATAGAGCCAATTCTGGCCGAATCGAGTCAAATGGAAACAAAACGAGATGAATCACACCGAATTGCTTCGAATCGCATCCAATCGAATAGATTAGAGTATCGTAGGGTAGAGTAGAACAGAATAGCGTAGAATGGAGAAGAGTGGAGTCAAATGGAGTCGAACAGAGACAAATAGAGTACAAAAGAGTCGAATCGAGCCAAATAGGGCCGAATAAGGCTGAACCGAGTGGAAACGAGCTGAATTGAAGCGATTCGAGCCAAATCGAGCTGAATCGCGCTGATGTTGCGGAATCGAGCCGACTCAAGCGTGATGGTGTCCGGTCGCATCGAAATGCTTTGAATCGAATCAAATGGAATCGATTAGAATAGGTTAGGGTAGGGTAGTTTATGATAGGAAGACTAGGGTAGATGCAAGTAGACTACATTAGAGTAGACAAGAGAAGGCTAGAGTAGAAGCCTAGACTAGTAAGCTGGACTAGTCAGCTAGACTAGTGGCATAGAGCAGTAGCCTAGACAACTAGTCTTGAAGAGTACCCTAAGTCAGTAAGCTGAACGAGTACCCTTGCCTGAACTCTTAGCCTAATCTAGTACCCTTGCCTTAACTAGTAGTCCTAACAAGTACCCTTGCCTTAACCAGTAGTCTTCACTAGTACCCTTGCCTTCACTAGTAGTATGTCCTTAACAAGTAGCCTGAACTGGTACCCTTGCCTTAACCAGTACCCTCAATAAGTACCCATGCCTTAACTAGTAGCCTGGCCTTAACTAGTGCCCTGCCCATAAGTAGTAGCCTGAACTAGTACCCTTGCCTTAAGGAGTACCCTTGCCCGAACTACTCCCCTTAATTAGGACCCTTATTGAGTAACCCTAAGTAGTAGAGTATGGTACGGTGGGGTAGCATAGGGTAGGGAAGCATACGGTGGAACAGAGAAAATAGAAGGAAATAGAATAGAACAGCATAGGTCAGGGTAGGTTAGCTTAGTGTAGGGTATGGTAGAGTAGCATAGGATGGAATCGAGAAAATAGAAAAGGAGACTAGAAAAGAGCAGACTAGATTAGGATAGGCTAGGGTGGGGGAGGGTTTTGTAGAATACAGTAGTGTAGAATGGAATAGAATGGTGTGGAATGGAGTCAAATGGATTCGAACACAGATGCAGAGAGTAGAAAAGAGTTGAATAGAGCCGAATAACGCTGAATAGGACCACATATGGCCAAAATGAGCCGAATCGAGTCGAGTCGACCAGATTCGGGATGAATGGAGCCTAGTGGAGCTGAAACGAGCCAAATAGAGACAAACTGAACCCAGCAAAATCGAGCCAAAACACACTTAATTGCATCCTATTGCATCGGATCTCGTCGAATTCCATCAAATCCCACCAAAACGCATCAAATCTCGCGGAATCTCACCGAATCCCGTCGAATTGTCTCAAATCGGGTCGAATGGTGTCAAACTGAATGGAATCGAATTAAATTGAATAGATTAGAGTAGTGTAGGTTAGACTGGGATTCAGTAGGGAAGGGCACAGAAGAATAGAATAGAGTAGAACAGAAGAGAATACCAAGAGTAGAATGGAGTAGAGTTGAGTAGAGTGGAATAGTCAGAGTCGGGTAGTGCAGAATATAGATGAATAGATCCAATTCAAGCCCAATCGATTCGAATGGAGAGGAAAGGAGACAAATCGTGATGAATCGAATCGATTAGAATAGATTAGAGTAGGGTAGGGTAGAACAGAATAGAATAGAGTAGAAAAGAGTAGAGTGGTGTGGAAGGGAGTTGAATGGAGCCAAATAGAGACAAATAAAGTAGAAAGGGTTGAGTAGAGCTGAGCAGGGCTGAATAAGATTCACTCGAGCCTAATTATGCTGAATTGAGCAGAATCGAGACGAATTGACCCAATTCAAGCCAAATAGAGCTAAATCGAGCCGATTCAAGCCTAATCACATGGAATCGCGTCGAAATGCGTTGAATCGAATAGATTAGAGTAGAGGAGGGTACGGCAGGAGAGGCTAGACTACAACACAACACAACACAACACAATAGAAAGAAGAGAATAGAATTAAGTAGAGTCGGGTCCAGTAGAATAGAGTCAAATTGAGCTGAAGAGAGCCGAAAAGAGCCAAACAGAGCTGAATACAGCCGAATTGACCAAATTCAAGGTGAATCGAGATGAATCATGTCGAGTCGTTTGAAACGTGTCGAATCGAATCAAATAGATTAGTGTGGGGAAGGTAAGGTTAGGGTAGGGTAGAGAAGAATAGAATAGAGTAGAATAGAACAGAACAGAAAGAATCGAGTAGACTAGAGTCAAATAGAGTCGAATACTGCCAAAAAGAGCCGAATAGAGTGGAAAAGAGCCGAATAGAACCGAATCGAGTTTAATGGAGCAGAAAGGAGATGAATCGAGCCGATATGACCCGAATCAGGTCGAATCCCATTCAAGTGTGTCGAATAGCATAGAACAGATTACAGTAGGCTAAGTTAGGGTAGGGTAGGGTAGAATAGAGTGCAGTAGAACAGAACAGAACAGAACTGAAAGAATAGAGTCGAGACGAGCAGAGTATAGAAGAGTAGAGTAGAGCAGAGTCGAACATTGTCGAATAGGGCCAAATAGAGCCCAAAAGAGCTAAATGGATAGAAACCAAGATGAATCACGCCGAATCCCGTGGAATCGTGCCGTATCGCGTTGAATCCCGTCGAATTGCATTGAATCTGATCAATTCCAATCCAATCCAATCCAATCAATTAGAATAGACTAGAGTAGGGTAGAGTACAATACAATACAGTAGAGAATAGTTTAGGATGGAGTAGAATGGTGTAGCATGGAGTCGAGTGGAGTCGAAAAGAGATAATAGAGTTGAGTAGAGTCTAATAGAGCCGAATAGAGCTGAATAGAGCCTATTCGAGCTGACTAGAGCCGAATGGAGCCGATTAGAGCTGAATCGAACCGATTTGAGCCGATTGGGGATGAATGGAGTGGAAAGGAGCCGATTTGAGCCGAATCGCATGGAGATGCGTGGAATCGAATCCAGTAGAATAGATTAGATTAGGGTAGGATGGAATAGAGTAGACTTGAACACAGTAGAAGAGAATGGAAAGGATACAATAGAATAGAGTAGAAAAGGGTAGAGCAGAGCAGAATAGTGTAGAGTAGAATAGAGTAGAGTAGAACAGAGTCGAATCAAGCTGAATGGAGACGAAACGAGACAAATCGCGTCGAATGGCGTCGAATCCCATCGAATCAATTACAGTAGGGAATAGTAGAAGAGCGTAGAATGGAGTAGAATGGTGTGCAATGGAATCGAGTAGAGTAGAAAAGAGCTGAAGAGAGCCGAAGAGGGCCAAAGAGGGCCAAATCGAGCTGAACCGAGAGAAATCGAGCCGAATCCAGTGAATCGAGCCTAACGGAGCCAAATCGAGCCTAATCGAGCTGAATCGACACTATTCGAGACAAATGGAGCCGAATGGACATGAATCACACCGATGCGGCCCCTAGTCGCGTCAAAGTTTCTCGAATTCAATTGAATAGACTAGAGTAGGGGAGGTTCGGGTAGGCTAGAGTAGGGTAGAATAGAGTAGAATAGAATAAAACAGAACAGAACACAACAAAATAGAACAGAACAACACAGAACGAATACAGAAAAGAGTAGGCTAGAGTAGAGTAGAGGGGAATAGAGTAGAGTAGAATAGATTTGAACAGAGCCAAATCGAGACGAATCACGTTGAAATGGGTTGAATCAAATCCAATCAAGTGGATTACAATACCTTAGAGTTGGGTAGCATAGGGTAGGGTAGAATAGAGTAGAATAGTACAGAACAGAGTAGAAACAATACAATAGAGTAGAGTAGAATAGAGCTGAATAGAGCCAAATGCAGACAAAATGAGAGGAATCGTGTAGAAGCAAGTAGAGTAAATTAGAGTGGTGTTGGGTAGGGTAGAGCAGAATAGAGTAGAATAGTGTGGAATGAATAGAATGGAGTAGAATGGAGTCAAGTAGAAACGAATAGAGTAGAAGAGAGTCGAATAGAGCAGAATAGGGCCGAAGAAGGCCAAATCGAGCAGATTCGAAGCGATTCAAGCCAAAACAAGCTGAATGGAGCCTAACTGAGCCGAATAGAGCCAAATCGAGCCGAATCGAGCCGATTCAAGCTTCATCGCCTGGAATCGCGTTCAACGCGTCAAATCCAATCGAGACGTATAGATTAGAGAAGGGGAGGGGAGGGGAGAATAGAACAGAGTAGAGTGGAATAGAAGAGATTAGAACAGAATAGAAGGAACAGAATCGAGTGGAAAAGAGTAGAGTCGAATACAGTCGAATAGAGCCGAATAAGCTGAATAGAGACGAATGGAGCTGAATACAGCCGAAAAGAGCTGTATACTGCCGAATCACACCTAATCGAGTGGAATCAAGCAGAATCGCACTGACTGTCACCGAACAGCGTCGAATCGAATCAGGTCGAATCGAGTCGAGTCACATCGTTTTGAATCAAACAAGGTCAAATCGCTTCATATCGTGTCGAATCCCATCGAATCACGTCGAATAACTTCGAATTGCGTCAAACCTCAGAGAATCCTACTGAATCACGTCGAGTCGCATGGAATCTCATCAAATCCCTTCAGATTTGCCGAATCCAGTCAAGTCCTATCAAATCGCTTTGCACGGAATCGAATTGAATCCAATAGATTAAAGTAGGGTAGGTTCGGGTGGGGTGCCGTTGGGTCGGGTAGGGTAGAATAGAATAGAGTACCACAGAACAGGAGAGAATAGAACAGAACAGAAAGAATACAACAGAATAGAATAGAGTCAAAGAGAGAGAACATAGCCGAATTGAGCCGAGTGGAGACAAAACGAGACGAATCACGTCCGGTTGCTTCGAATCGCGTCAAATCAAATCGAATCGATTAGAAGAGATTAGGGTAGGGAAGGGTAGAATAGAAGAGAGGAAAATAGTGAGGAATGGAGTTGAACGGAGTCCCATAGAGACGGATAGATATGAACAGAGTACAAAAGAGTCTAATAGAGCAGAATAGGGCCGAATAGGCCCAAATAAGGCCTAATTGAGCAGAATCCAGCAGAATCGATGGAATTCGAGCCTAATCGAGCCGAATGGAGTGAAATGGAGCCAAGTCGGGCCGAATAGAGCCGATTCGAACTGAATCGAGCTGATTCAAGCCTAATCGCGTCAAATCGTGTGGAAATACGTCACATCGAATCTAATCAAATAGATTAGGGAAGGGGAGGGGAGGGGCGGGTGGGTAGAATAGAACAGAATAGTACAGAATAGAATATAGTACAGTAGGGTAGAGTAGAGAGAGTAAAGCAGACAAGAGTAGAGCAGAGTAGAATTGAGTCAAATAGAGTCAAAGAGTGCAGGATATAGCTGAATAGAGCCAATTCTGGCCGAATCGAGTCAAATGGAAACAAAACGAGATGAATCACACCGAATTGCTTCGAATCGCATCCAATCGAATAGATTAGAGTATCGTAGGGTAGAGTAGAACAGAATAGCGTAGAATGGAGAAGAGTGGAGTCAAATGGAGTCGAACAGAGACAAATAGAGTACAAAAGAGTCGAATCGAGCCAAATAGGGCCGAATAAGGCTGAACCGAGTGGAAACGAGCTGAATTGAAGCGATTCGAGCCAAATCGAGCTGAATCGCGCTGATGTTGCGGAATCGAGCCGACTCAAGCGTGATGGTGTCCGGTCGCATCGAAATGCTTTGAATCGAATCAAATGGAATCGATTAGAATAGGTTAGGGTAGGGTAGTTTATGATAGGAAGACTAGGGTAGATGCAAGTAGACTACATTAGAGTAGACAAGAGAAGGCTAGAGTAGAAGCCTAGACTAGTAAGCTGGACTAGTCAGCTAGACTAGTGGCATAGAGCAGTAGCCTAGACAACTAGTCTTGAAGAGTACCCTAAGTCAGTAAGCTGAACGAGTACCCTTGCCTGAACTCTTAGCCTAATCTAGTACCCTTGCCTTAACTAGTAGTCCTAACAAGTACCCTTGCCTTAACCAGTAGTCTTCACTAGTACCCTTGCCTTCACTAGTAGTATGTCCTTAACAAGTAGCCTGAACTGGTACCCTTGCCTTAACCAGTACCCTCAATAAGTACCCATGCCTTAACTAGTAGCCTGGCCTTAACTAGTGCCCTGCCCATAAGTAGTAGCCTGAACTAGTACCCTTGCCTTAAGGAGTACCCTTGCCCGAACTACTCCCCTTAATTAGGACCCTTATTGAGTAACCCTAAGTAGTAGAGTATGGTACGGTGGGGTAGCATAGGGTAGGGAAGCATACGGTGGAACAGAGAAAATAGAAGGAAATAGAATAGAACAGCATAGGTCAGGGTAGGTTAGCTTAGTGTAGGGTATGGTAGAGTAGCATAGGATGGAATCGAGAAAATAGAAAAGGAGACTAGAAAAGAGCAGACTAGATTAGGATAGGCTAGGGTGGGGGAGGGTTTTGTAGAATACAGTAGTGTAGAATGGAATAGAATGGTGTGGAATGGAGTCAAATGGATTCGAACACAGATGCAGAGAGTAGAAAAGAGTTGAATAGAGCCGAATAACGCTGAATAGGACCACATATGGCCAAAATGAGCCGAATCGAGTCGAGTCGACCAGATTCGGGATGAATGGAGCCTAGTGGAGCTGAAACGAGCCAAATAGAGACAAACTGAACCCAGCAAAATCGAGCCAAAACACACTTAATTGCATCCTATTGCATCGGATCTCGTCGAATTCCATCAAATCCCACCAAAACGCATCAAATCTCGCGGAATCTCACCGAATCCCGTCGAATTGTCTCAAATCGGGTCGAATGGTGTCAAACTGAATGGAATCGAATTAAATTGAATAGATTAGAGTAGTGTAGGTTAGACTGGGATTCAGTAGGGAAGGGCACAGAAGAATAGAATAGAGTAGAACAGAAGAGAATACCAAGAGTAGAATGGAGTAGAGTTGAGTAGAGTGGAATAGTCAGAGTCGGGTAGTGCAGAATATAGATGAATAGATCCAATTCAAGCCCAATCGATTCGAATGGAGAGGAAAGGAGACAAATCGTGATGAATCGAATCGATTAGAATAGATTAGAGTAGGGTAGGGTAGAACAGAATAGAATAGAGTAGAAAAGAGTAGAGTGGTGTGGAAGGGAGTTGAATGGAGCCAAATAGAGACAAATAAAGTAGAAAGGGTTGAGTAGAGCTGAGCAGGGCTGAATAAGATTCACTCGAGCCTAATTATGCTGAATTGAGCAGAATCGAGACGAATTGACCCAATTCAAGCCAAATAGAGCTAAATCGAGCCGATTCAAGCCTAATCACATGGAATCGCGTCGAAATGCGTTGAATCGAATAGATTAGAGTAGAGGAGGGTACGGCAGGAGAGGCTAGACTACAACACAACACAACACAATAGAAAGAAGAGAATAGAATTAAGTAGAGTCGGGTCCAGTAGAATAGAGTCAAATTGAGCTGAAGAGAGCCGAAAAGAGCCAAACAGAGCTGAATACAGCCGAATTGACCAAATTCAAGGTGAATCGAGATGAATCATGTCGAGTCGTTTGAAACGTGTCGAATCGAATCAAATAGATTAGTGTGGGGAAGGTAAGGTTAGGGTAGGGTAGAGAAGAATAGAATAGAGTAGAATAGAACAGAACAGAAAGAATCGAGTAGACTAGAGTCAAATAGAGTCGAATACTGCCAAAAAGAGCCGAATAGAGTGGAAAAGAGCCGAATAGAACCGAATCGAGTTTAATGGAGCAGAAAGGAGATGAATCGAGCCGATATGACCCGAATCAGGTCGAATCCCATTCAAGTGTGTCGAATAGCATAGAACAGATTACAGTAGGCTAAGTTAGGGTAGGGTAGGGTAGAATAGAGTGCAGTAGAACAGAAGAGAACAGAACTGAAAGAATAGAGTCGAGACGAGCAGAGTATAGAAGAGTAGAGTAGAGCAGAGTCGAACATTGTCGAATAGGGCCAAATAGAGCCCAAAAGAGCTAAATGGATAGAAACCAAGATGAATCACGCCGAATCCCGTGGAATCGTGCCGTATCGCGTTGAATCCCGTCGAATTGCATTGAATCTGATCAATTCCAATCCAATCCAATCCAATCAATTAGAATAGACTAGAGTAGGGTAGAGTACAATACAATACAGTAGAGAATAGTTTAGGATGGAGTAGAATGGTGTAGCATGGAGTCGAGTGGAGTCGAAAAGAGATAATAGAGTTGAGTAGAGTCTAATAGAGCCGAATAGAGCTGAATAGAGCCTATTCGAGCTGACTAGAGCCGAATGGAGCCGATTAGAGCTGAATCGAACCGATTTGAGCCGATTGGGGATGAATGGAGTGGAAAGGAGCCGATTTGAGCCGAATCGCATGGAGATGCGTGGAATCGAATCCAGTAGAATAGATTAGATTAGGGTAGGATGGAATAGAGTAGACTTGAACACAGTAGAAGAGAATGGAAAGGATACAATAGAATAGAGTAGAAAAGGGTAGAGCAGAGCAGAATAGTGTAGAGTAGAATAGAGTAGAGTAGAACAGAGTCGAATCAAGCTGAATGGAGACGAAACGAGACAAATCGCGTCGAATGGCGTCGAATCCCATCGAATCAATTACAGTAGGGAATAGTAGAAGAGCGTAGAATGGAGTAGAATGGTGTGCAATGGAATCGAGTAGAGTAGAAAAGAGCTGAAGAGAGCCGAAGAGGGCCAAAGAGGGCCAAATCGAGCTGAACCGAGAGAAATCGAGCCGAATCCAGTGAATCGAGCCTAACGGAGCCAAATCGAGCCTAATCGAGCTGAATCGACACTATTCGAGACAAATGGAGCCGAATGGACATGAATCACACCGATGCGGCCCCTAGTCGCGTCAAAGTTTCTCGAATTCAATTGAATAGACTAGAGTAGGGGAGGTTCGGGTAGGCTAGAGTAGGGTAGAATAGAGTAGAATAGAATAAAACAGAACAGAACACAACAAAATAGAACAGAACAACACAGAACGAATACAGAAAAGAGTAGGCTAGAGTAGAGTAGAGGGGAATAGAGTAGAGTAGAATAGATTTGAACAGAGCCAAATCGAGACGAATCACGTTGAAATGGGTTGAATCAAATCCAATCAAGTGGATTACAATACCTTAGAGTTGGGTAGCATAGGGTAGGGTAGAATAGAGTAGAATAGTACAGAACAGAGTAGAAACAATACAATAGAGTAGAGTAGAATAGAGCTGAATAGAGCCAAATGCAGACAAAATGAGAGGAATCGTGTAGAAGCAAGTAGAGTAAATTAGAGTGGTGTTGGGTAGGGTAGAGCAGAATAGAGTAGAATAGTGTGGAATGAATAGAATGGAGTAGAATGGAGTCAAGTAGAAACGAATAGAGTAGAAGAGAGTCGAATAGAGCAGAATAGGGCCGAAGAAGGCCAAATCGAGCAGATTCGAAGCGATTCAAGCCAAAACAAGCTGAATGGAGCCTAACTGAGCCGAATAGAGCCAAATCGAGCCGAATCGAGCCGATTCAAGCTTCATCGCCTGGAATCGCGTTCAACGCGTCAAATCCAATCGAGACGTATAGATTAGAGAAGGGGAGGGGAGGGGAGAATAGAACAGAGTAGAGTGGAATAGAAGAGATTAGAACAGAATAGAAGGAACAGAATCGAGTGGAAAAGAGTAGAGTCGAATACAGTCGAATAGAGCCGAATAAGCTGAATAGAGACGAATGGAGCTGAATACAGCCGAAAAGAGCTGTATACTGCCGAATCACACCTAATCGAGTGGAATCAAGCAGAATCGCACTGACTGTCACCGAACAGCGTCGAATCGAATCAGGTCGAATCGAGTCGAGTCACATCGTTTTGAATCAAACAAGGTCAAATCGCTTCATATCGTGTCGAATCCCATCGAATCACGTCGAATAACTTCGAATTGCGTCAAACCTCAGAGAATCCTACTGAATCACGTCGAGTCGCATGGAATCTCATCAAATCCCTTCAGATTTGCCGAATCCAGTCAAGTCCTATCAAATCGCTTTGCACGGAATCGAATTGAATCCAATAGATTAAAGTAGGGTAGGTTCGGGTGGGGTGCCGTTGGGTCGGGTAGGGTAGAATAGAATAGAGTACCACAGAACAGGAGAGAATAGAACAGAACAGAAAGAATACAACAGAATAGAATAGAGTCAAAGAGAGAGAACATAGCCGAATTGAGCCGAGTGGAGACAAAACGAGACGAATCACGTCCGGTTGCTTCGAATCGCGTCAAATCAAATCGAATCGATTAGAAGAGATTAGGGTAGGGAAGGGTAGAATAGAAGAGAGGAAAATAGTGAGGAATGGAGTTGAACGGAGTCCCATAGAGACGGATAGATATGAACAGAGTACAAAAGAGTCTAATAGAGCAGAATAGGGCCGAATAGGCCCAAATAAGGCCTAATTGAGCAGAATCCAGCAGAATCGATGGAATTCGAGCCTAATCGAGCCGAATGGAGTGAAATGGAGCCAAGTCGGGCCGAATAGAGCCGATTCGAACTGAATCGAGCTGATTCAAGCCTAATCGCGTCAAATCGTGTGGAAATACGTCACATCGAATCTAATCAAATAGATTAGGGAAGGGGAGGGGAGGGGCGGGTGGGTAGAATAGAACAGAATAGTACAGAATAGAATATAGTACAGTAGGGTAGAGTAGAGAGAGTAAAGCAGACAAGAGTAGAGCAGAGTAGAATTGAGTCAAATAGAGTCAAAGAGTGCAGGATATAGCTGAATAGAGCCAATTCTGGCCGAATCGAGTCAAATGGAAACAAAACGAGATGAATCACACCGAATTGCTTCGAATCGCATCCAATCGAATAGATTAGAGTATCGTAGGGTAGAGTAGAACAGAATAGCGTAGAATGGAGAAGAGTGGAGTCAAATGGAGTCGAACAGAGACAAATAGAGTACAAAAGAGTCGAATCGAGCCAAATAGGGCCGAATAAGGCTGAACCGAGTGGAAACGAGCTGAATTGAAGCGATTCGAGCCAAATCGAGCTGAATCGCGCTGATGTTGCGGAATCGAGCCGACTCAAGCGTGATGGTGTCCGGTCGCATCGAAATGCTTTGAATCGAATCAAATGGAATCGATTAGAATAGGTTAGGGTAGGGTAGTTTATGATAGGAAGACTAGGGTAGATGCAAGTAGACTACATTAGAGTAGACAAGAGAAGGCTAGAGTAGAAGCCTAGACTAGTAAGCTGGACTAGTCAGCTAGACTAGTGGCATAGAGCAGTAGCCTAGACAACTAGTCTTGAAGAGTACCCTAAGTCAGTAAGCTGAACGAGTACCCTTGCCTGAACTCTTAGCCTAATCTAGTACCCTTGCCTTAACTAGTAGTCCTAACAAGTACCCTTGCCTTAACCAGTAGTCTTCACTAGTACCCTTGCCTTCACTAGTAGTATGTCCTTAACAAGTAGCCTGAACTGGTACCCTTGCCTTAACCAGTACCCTCAATAAGTACCCATGCCTTAACTAGTAGCCTGGCCTTAACTAGTGCCCTGCCCATAAGTAGTAGCCTGAACTAGTACCCTTGCCTTAAGGAGTACCCTTGCCCGAACTACTCCCCTTAATTAGGACCCTTATTGAGTAACCCTAAGTAGTAGAGTATGGTACGGTGGGGTAGCATAGGGTAGGGAAGCATACGGTGGAACAGAGAAAATAGAAGGAAATAGAATAGAACAGCATAGGTCAGGGTAGGTTAGCTTAGTGTAGGGTATGGTAGAGTAGCATAGGATGGAATCGAGAAAATAGAAAAGGAGACTAGAAAAGAGCAGACTAGATTAGGATAGGCTAGGGTGGGGGAGGGTTTTGTAGAATACAGTAGTGTAGAATGGAATAGAATGGTGTGGAATGGAGTCAAATGGATTCGAACACAGATGCAGAGAGTAGAAAAGAGTTGAATAGAGCCGAATAACGCTGAATAGGACCACATATGGCCAAAATGAGCCGAATCGAGTCGAGTCGACCAGATTCGGGATGAATGGAGCCTAGTGGAGCTGAAACGAGCCAAATAGAGACAAACTGAACCCAGCAAAATCGAGCCAAAACACACTTAATTGCATCCTATTGCATCGGATCTCGTCGAATTCCATCAAATCCCACCAAAACGCATCAAATCTCGCGGAATCTCACCGAATCCCGTCGAATTGTCTCAAATCGGGTCGAATGGTGTCAAACTGAATGGAATCGAATTAAATTGAATAGATTAGAGTAGTGTAGGTTAGACTGGGATTCAGTAGGGAAGGGCACAGAAGAATAGAATAGAGTAGAACAGAAGAGAATACCAAGAGTAGAATGGAGTAGAGTTGAGTAGAGTGGAATAGTCAGAGTCGGGTAGTGCAGAATATAGATGAATAGATCCAATTCAAGCCCAATCGATTCGAATGGAGAGGAAAGGAGACAAATCGTGATGAATCGAATCGATTAGAATAGATTAGAGTAGGGTAGGGTAGAACAGAATAGAATAGAGTAGAAAAGAGTAGAGTGGTGTGGAAGGGAGTTGAATGGAGCCAAATAGAGACAAATAAAGTAGAAAGGGTTGAGTAGAGCTGAGCAGGGCTGAATAAGATTCACTCGAGCCTAATTATGCTGAATTGAGCAGAATCGAGACGAATTGACCCAATTCAAGCCAAATAGAGCTAAATCGAGCCGATTCAAGCCTAATCACATGGAATCGCGTCGAAATGCGTTGAATCGAATAGATTAGAGTAGAGGAGGGTACGGCAGGAGAGGCTAGACTACAACACAACACAACACAATAGAAAGAAGAGAATAGAATTAAGTAGAGTCGGGTCCAGTAGAATAGAGTCAAATTGAGCTGAAGAGAGCCGAAAAGAGCCAAACAGAGCTGAATACAGCCGAATTGACCAAATTCAAGGTGAATCGAGATGAATCATGTCGAGTCGTTTGAAACGTGTCGAATCGAATCAAATAGATTAGTGTGGGGAAGGTAAGGTTAGGGTAGGGTAGAGAAGAATAGAATAGAGTAGAATAGAACAGAACAGAAAGAATCGAGTAGACTAGAGTCAAATAGAGTCGAATACTGCCAAAAAGAGCCGAATAGAGTGGAAAAGAGCCGAATAGAACCGAATCGAGTTTAATGGAGCAGAAAGGAGATGAATCGAGCCGATATGACCCGAATCAGGTCGAATCCCATTCAAGTGTGTCGAATAGCATAGAACAGATTACAGTAGGCTAAGTTAGGGTAGGGTAGGGTAGAATAGAGTGCAGTAGAACAGAACAGAACAGAACTGAAAGAATAGAGTCGAGACGAGCAGAGTATAGAAGAGTAGAGTAGAGCAGAGTCGAACATTGTCGAATAGGGCCAAATAGAGCCCAAAAGAGCTAAATGGATAGAAACCAAGATGAATCACGCCGAATCCCGTGGAATCGTGCCGTATCGCGTTGAATCCCGTCGAATTGCATTGAATCTGATCAATTCCAATCCAATCCAATCCAATCAATTAGAATAGACTAGAGTAGGGTAGAGTACAATACAATACAGTAGAGAATAGTTTAGGATGGAGTAGAATGGTGTAGCATGGAGTCGAAAAGAGATAATAGAGTTGAGTAGAGTCTAATAGAGCCGAATCGAGCTGAATAGAGCCTATTCGAGCTGACTAGAGCCGAATGGAGCCGATTAGAGCTGAATCGAACCGATTTGAGCCGATTGGGGATGAATGGAGTGGAAAGGAGCCGATTTGAGCCGAATCGCATGGAGATGCGTGGAATCGAATCCAGTAGAATAGATTAGATTAGGGTAGGATGGAATAGAGTAGACTTGAACACAGTAGAAGAGAATGGAAAGGATACAATAGAATAGAGTAGAAAAGGGTAGAGCGGAGCAGAATAGTGTAGAGTAGAATAGAGTAGAGTAGAACAGAGTCGAATCAAGCTGAATGGAGACGAAACGAGACAAATCGCGTCGAATGGCGTCGAATCCCATCGAATCAATTACAGTAGGGAATAGTAGAAGAGCGTAGAATGGAGTAGAATGGTGTGCAATGGAATCGAGTAGAGTAGAAAAGAGCTGAAGAGAGCCGAAGAGGGCCAAAGAGGGCCAAATCGAGCTGAACCGAGAGAAATCGAGCCGAATCCAGTGAATCGAGCCTAACGGAGCCAAATCGAGCCTAATCGAGCTGAATCGACACTATTCGAGACAAATGGAGCCGAATGGACATGAATCACACCGATGCGGCCCCTAGTCGCGTCAAAGTTTCTCGAATTCAATTGAATAGACTAGAGTAGGGGAGGTTCGGGTAGGCTAGAGTAGGGTAGAATAGAGTAGAATAGAATAAAACAGAACAGAACACAACAAAATAGAACAGAACAACACAGAACGAATACAGAAAAGAGTAGGCTAGAGTAGAGTAGAGGGGAATAGAGTAGAGTAGAATAGATTTGAACAGAGCCAAATCGAGACGAATCACGTTGAAATGGGTTGAATCAAATCCAATCAAGTGGATTACAATACCTTAGAGTTGGGTAGCATAGGGTAGGGTAGAATAGAGTAGAATAGTACAGAACAGAGTAGAAACAATACAATAGAGTAGAGTAGAATAGAGCTGAATAGAGCCAAATGCAGACAAAATGAGAGGAATCGTGTAGAAGCAAGTAGAGTAAATTAGAGTGGTGTTGGGTAGGGTAGAGCAGAATAGAGTAGAATAGTGTGGAATGAATAGAATGGAGTAGAATGGAGTCAAGTAGAAACGAATAGAGTAGAAGAGAGTCGAATAGAGCAGAATAGGGCCGAAGAAGGCCAAATCGAGCAGATTCGAAGCGATTCAAGCCAAAACAAGCTGAATGGAGCCTAACTGAGCCGAATAGAGCCAAATCGAGCCGAATCGAGCCGATTCAAGCTTCATCGCCTGGAATCGCGTTCAACGCGTCAAATCCAATCGAGACGTATAGATTAGAGAAGGGGAGGGGAGGGGAGAATAGAACAGAGTAGAGTGGAATAGAAGAGATTAGAACAGAATAGAAGGAACAGAATCGAGTGGAAAAGAGTAGAGTCGAATACAGTCGAATAGAGCCGAATAAGCTGAATAGAGACGAATGGAGCTGAAGACAGCCGAAAAGAGCTGTATACTGCCGAATCACACCTAATCGAGTGGAATCAAGCAGAATCGCACTGACTGTCACCGAACAGCGTCGAATCGAATCAGGTCGAATCGAGTCGAGTCACATCGTTTTGAATCAAACAAGGTCAAATCGCTTCATATCGTGTCGAATCCCATCGAATCACGTCGAATAACTTCGAATTGCGTCAAACCTCAGAGAATCCTACTGAATCACGTCGAGTCGCATGGAATCTCATCAAATCCCTTCGGATTTGCCGAATCCAGTCAAGTCCTATCAAATCGCTTTGCACGGAATCGAATTGAATCCAATAGATTAAAGTAGGGTAGGTTCGAGTGGGGTGCCGTTGGGTCGGGTAGGGTAGAATAGAATAGAGTACAACAGAATAGGAGAGAATAGAACAGAACAGAAAGAATACAACAGAATAGAATAGAGTCAAAGAGAGAGAACATAGCCGAATTGAGCCGAGTGGAGACAAAACGAGACGAATCACGTCCGGTTGCTTCGAATCGCGTCAAATCAAATCGAATCGATTAGAAGAGATTAGGGTAGGGAAGGGTAGAATAGAAGAGAGGAAAATAGTGAGGAATGGAGTTGAACGGAGTCCCATAGAGACGGATAGATATGAACAGAGTACAAAAGAGTCTAATAGAGCAGAATAGGGCCGAATAGGCCCAAATAAGGCCTAATTGAGCAGAATCCAGCAGAATCGATGGAATTCGAGCCTAATCGAGCCGAATGGAGTGAAATGGAGCCAAGTCGGGCCGAATAGAGCCGATTCGAACTGAATCGAGCTGATTCAAGCCTAATCGCGTCAAATCGCGTGGAAATACGTCACATCGAATCTAATCAAATAGATTAGGGAAGGGTAGGGGAGGGGCGGGTGGGTAGAATAGAACAGAATAGTACAGAATAGAATATAGTACAGTAGGGTAGAGTAGAGAGAGTAAAGCAGACAAGAGTAGAGCAGAGTAGAATTGAGTCAAATAGAGTCAAAGAGTGCAGGATATAGCTGAATAGAGCCAATTCTGGCCGAATCGAGTCAAATGGAAACAAAACGAGATGAATCACACCGAATTGCTTCGAATCGCATCCAATCGAATAGATTAGAGTATCGTAGGGTAGAGTAGAACAGAATAGCGTAGAATGGAGAAGAGTGGAGTCAAATGGAGTCGAACAGAGACAAATAGAGTACAAAAGAGTCGAATCGAGCCAAATAGGGCCGAATAAGGCTGAACCGAGTGGAAACGAGCTGAATTGAAGCGATTCGAGCCAAATCGAGCTGAATCGAGCTGATGTTGCGGAATCGAGCCGACTCAAGCGTGATGGTGCCCGGTCGCATCGAAATGCTTTGAATCGAATCAAATGGAATCGATTAGAATAGGTTAGGGTAGGGTAGTTTATGATAGGAAGACTAGGGTAGATGCAAGTAGACTACATTAGAGTAGACAAGAGAAGGCTAGAGTAGAAGCCTAGACTAGTAAGCTGGACTAGTCAGCTAGACTAGTGGCATAGAGCAGTAGCCTAGACAACTAGTCTTGAAGAGTACCCTAAGTCAGTAAGCTGAACGAGTACCCTTGCCTGAACTCTTAGCCTAATCTAGTACCCTTGCCTTAACTAGTAGTCCTAACAAGTACCCTTGCCTTAACCAGTAGTCTTCACTAGTACCCTTGCCTTCACTAGTAGTATGTCCTTAACAAGTAGCCTGAACTGGTACCCTTGCCTTAACCAGTACCCTCAACAAGTACCCATGCCTTAACTAGTAGCCTGGCCTTAACTAGTGCCCTGCCCATAAGTAGTAGCCTGAACTAGTACCCTTGCCTTAAGGAGTACCCTTGCCCGAACTACTCCCCTTAATTAGGACCCTTATTGAGTAACCCTAAGTAGTAGAGTATGGTACGGTGGGGTAGCATAGGGTAGGGAAGCATACGGTGGAACAGAGAAAATAGAAGGAAATAGAATAGAACAGCATAGGTTAGGGTAGGTTAGCTTAGTGTAGGGTATGGTAGAGTAGCATAGGATGGAATCGAGAAAATAGAAAAGGAGACTAGAAAAGAGCAGACTAGATTAGGATAGGCTAGGGTGGGGGAGGGTTTTGTAGAATACAGTAGTGTAGAATGGAATAGAATGGTGTGGAATGGAGTCAAATGGATTCGAACACAGATGCAGAGAGTAGAAAAGAGTTGAATAGAGCCGAATAACGCTGAATAGGACCACATATGGCCAAAATGAGCCGAATCGAGTCGAGTCGACCAGATTCGGGATGAATGGAGCCTAGTGGAGCTGAAACGAGCCAAATAGAGACAAACTGAACCCAGCAAAATCGAGCCAAAACACACTTAATTGCATCCTATTGCATCGGATCTCGTCGAATTCCATCAAATCCCACCAAAACGCATCAAATCTCGCGGAATCTCACCGAATCCCGTCGAATTGTCTCAAATCGGGTCGAATGGTGTCAAACTGAATGGAATCGAATTAAATTGAATAGATTAGAGTAGTGTAGGTTAGACTGGGATTCAGTAGGGAAGGGCACAGAAGAATAGAATAGAGTAGAACAGAAGAGAATACCAAGAGTAGAATGGAGTAGAGTTGAGTAGAGTGGAATAGTCAGAGTCGGGTAGTGCAGAATATAGATGAATAGATCCAATTCAAGCCCAATCGATTCGAATGGAGAGGAAAGGAGACAAATCGTGATGAATCGAATCGATTAGAATAGATTAGAGTAGGGTAGGGTAGAACAGAATAGAATAGAGTAGAAAAGAGTAGAGTGGTGTGGAAGGGAGTTGAATGGAGCCAAATAGAGACAAATAAAGTAGAAAGGGTTGAGTAGAGCTGAGCAGGGCTGAATAAGATTCACTCGAGCCTAATTATGCTGAATTGAGCAGAATCGAGACGAATTGACCCAATTCAAGCCAAATAGAGCTAAATCGAGCCGATTCAAGCCTAATCACATGGAATCGCGTCGAAATGCGTTGAATCGAATAGATTAGAGTAGAGGAGGGTACGGCAGGAGAGGCTAGACTACAACACAACACAATAGAAAGAAGAGAATAGAATTAAGTAGAGTCGGGTCCAGTAGAATAGAGTCAAATTGAGCTGAAGAGAGCCGAAAAGAGCCAAACAGAGCTGAATACAGCCGAATTGACCAAATTCAAGGTGAATCGAGATGAATCATGTCGAGTCGTTTGAAACGTGTCGAATCGAATCAAATAGATTAGTGTGGGGAAGGTAAGGTTAGGGTAGGGTAGAGAAGAATAGAATAGAGTAGAATAGAACAGAACAGAAAGAATCGAGTAGACTAGAGTCAAATAGAGTCGAATACTGCCAAAAAGAGCCGAATAGAGTGGAAAAGAGCCGAATAGAACCGAATCGAGTTTAATGGAGCAGAAAGGAGATGAATCGAGCCGATATGACCCGAATCAGGTCGAATCCCATTCAAGTGTGTCGAATAGCATAGAACAGATTACAGTAGGCTAAGTTAGGGTAGGGTAGGGTAGAATAGAGTGCAGTAGAACAGAACAGAACAGAACTGAAAGAATAGAGTCGAGACGAGCAGAGTATAGAAGAGTAGAGTAGAGCAGAGTCGAACATTGTCGAATAGGGCCAAATAGAGCCCAAAAGAGCTAAATGGATAGAAACCAAGATGAATCACGCCGAATCCCGTGGAATCGTGCCGTATCGCGTTGAATCTCGTCGAATTGCATTGAATCTGATCAATTCCAATCCAATCCAATCCAATCAATTAGAATAGACTAGAGTAGGGTAGAGTACAATACAATACAGTAGAGAATAGTTTAGGATGGAGTAGAATGGTGTAGCATGGAGTCGAGTGGAGTCGAAAAGAGATAATAGAGTTGAGTAGAGTCTAATAGAGCCGAATCGAGCTGAATAGAGCCTATTCGAGCTGACTAGAGCCGAATGGAGCCGATTAGAGCTGAATCGAACCGATTTGAGCCGATTGGGGATGAATGGAGTGGAAAGGAGCCGATTTGAGCCGAATCGCATGGAGATGCGTGGAATCGAATCCAGTAGAATAGATTAGATTAGGGTAGGATGGAATAGAGTAGACTTGAACACAGTAGAAGAGAATGGAAAGGATACAATAGAATAGAGTAGAAAAGGGTAGAGCAGAGCAGAATAGTGTAGAGTAGAATAGAGTAGAGTAGAACAGAGTCGAATCAAGCTGAATGGAGACGAAACGAGACAAATCGCGTCGAATGGCGTCGAATCCCATCGAATTAATTACAGTAGGGAATAGTAGAAGAGCGTAGAATGGAGTAGAATGGTGTGCAATGGAATCGAGTAGAGTAGAAAAGAGCTGAAGAGAGCCGAAGAGGGCCAAAGAGGGCCAAATCGAGCTGAACCGAGAGAAATCGAGCCGAATCCAGTGAATCGAGCCTAACGGAGCCAAATCGAGCCTAATCGAGCTGAATCGACACTATTCGAGACAAATGGAGCCGAATGGACATGAATCACACCGATGCGGCCCCTAGTCACGTCAAAGTTTCTCGAATTCAATTGAATAGACTAGAGTAGGGGAGGTTCGGGTAGGCTAGAGTAGGGTAGAATAGAGTAGAATAGAATAAAACAGAACAGAACACAACAAAATAGAACAGAACAACACAGAACGAATACAGAAAAGAGTAGGCTAGAGTAGAGTAGAGGGGAATAGAGTAGAGTAGAATAGATTTGAACAGAGCCAAATCGAGACGAATCACGTTGAAATGGGTTGAATCAAATCCAATCAAGTGGATTACAATACCTTAGAGTTGGGTAGCATAGGGTAGGGTAGAATAGAGTAGAATAGTACAGAACAGAGTAGAAACAATACAATAGAGTAGAGTAGAATAGAGCTGAATAGAGCCAAATGCAGACAAAATGAGAGGAATCGTGTAGAAGCAAGTAGAGTAAATTAGAGTGGTGTTGGGTAGGGTAGAGCAGAATAGAGTAGAATAGTGTGGAATGAATAGAATGGAGTAGAATGGAGTCAAGTAGAAACGAATAGAGTAGAAGAGAGTCGAATAGAGCAGAATAGGGCCGAAGAAGGCCAAATCGAGCAGATTCGAAGCGATTCAAGCCAAAACAAGCTGAATGGAGCCTAACTGAGCCGAATAGAGCCAAATCGAGCCGAATCGAGCCGATTCAAGCTTCATCGCCTGGAATCGCGTTCAACGCGTCAAATCCAATCGAGACGTATAGATTAGAGAAGGGGAGGGGAGGGGAGAATAGAACAGAGTAGAGTGGAATAGAAGAGATTAGAACAGAATAGAAGGAACAGAATCGAGTGGAAAAGAGTAGAGTCGAATACAGTCGAATAGAGCCGAATAAGCTGAATAGAGACGAATGGAGCTGAATACAGCCGAAAAGAGCTGTATACTGCCGAATCACACCTAATCGAGTGGAATCAAGCAGAATCGCACTGACTGTCACCGAACAGCGTCGAATCGAATCAGGTCGAATCGAGTCGAGTCACATCGTTTTGAATCAAACAAGGTCAAATCGCTTCATATCGTGTCGAATCCCATCGAATCACGTCGAATAACTTCGAATTGCGTCAAACCTCAGAGAATCCTACTGAATCACGTCGAGTCGCATGGAATCTCATCAAATCCCTTCAGATTTGCCGAATCCAGTCAAGTCCTATCAAATCGCTTTGCACGGAATCGAATTGAATCCAATAGATTAAAGTAGGGTAGGTTCGGGTGGGGTGCCGTTGGGTCGGGTAGGGTAGAATAGAATAGAGTACAACAGAATAGGAGAGAATAGAACAGAACAGAAAGAATACAACAGAATAGAATAGAGTCAAAGAGAGAGAACATAGCCGAATTGAGCCGAGTGGAGACAAAACGAGACGAATCACGTCCGGTTGCTTCGAATCGCGTCAAATCAAATCGAATCGATTAGAAGAGATTAGGGTAGGGAAGGGTAGAATAGAAGAGAGGAAAATAGTGAGGAATGGAGTTGAACGGAGTCCAATAGAGACGGATAGATATGAACAGAGTACAAAAGAGTCTAATAGAGCAGAATAGGGCCGAATAGGCCCAAATAAGGCCTAATTGAGCAGAATCCAGCAGAATCGATGGAATTCGAGCCTAATCGAGCCGAATGGAGTGAAATGGAGCCAAGTCGGGCCGAATAGAGCCGATTCGAACTGAATCGAGCTGATTCAAGCCTAATCGCGTCAAATCGCGTGGAAATACGTCACATCGAATCTAATCAAATAGATTAGGGAAGGGGAGGGGAGGGGCGGGTGGGTAGAATAGAACAGAATAGTACAGAATAGAATATAGTACAGTAGGGTAGAGTAGAGAGAGTAAAGCAGACAAGAGTAGAGCAGAGTAGAATTGAGTCAAATAGAGTCAAAGAGTGCAGGATATAGCTGAATAGAGCCAATTCTGGCCGAATCGAGTCAAATGGAAACAAAACGAGATGAATCACACCGAATTGCTTCGAATCGCATCCAATCGAATAGATTAGAGTATCGTAGGGTAGAGTAGAACAGAATAGCGTAGAATGGAGAAGAGTGGAGTCAAATGGAGTCGAACAGAGACAAATAGAGTACAAAAGAGTCGAATCGAGCCAAATAGGGCCGAATAAGGCTGAACCGAGTGGAAACGAGCTGAATTGAAGCGATTCGAGCCAAATCGAGCTGAATCGAGCTGATGTTGCGGAATCGAGCCGACTCAAGCGTGATGGTGCCCGGTCGCATCGAAATGCTTTGAATCGAATCAAATGGAATCGATTAGAATAGGTTAGGGTAGGGTAGTTTATGATAGGAAGACTAGGGTAGATGCAAGTAGACTACATTAGAGTAGACAAGAGAAGGCTAGAGTAGAAGCCTAGACTAGTAAGCTGGACTAGTCAGCTAGACTAGTGGCATAGAGCAGTAGCCTAGACAACTAGTCTTGAATAGTACCCTAAGTCAGTAAGCTGAACGAGTACCCTTGCCTGAACTCTTAGCCTAATCTAGTACCCTTGCCTTAACTAGTAGTCCTAACAAGTACCCTTGCCTTAACCAGTAGTCTTCACTAGTACCCTTGCCTTCACTAGTAGTACGTCCTTAACAAGTAGCCTGAACTGGTACCCTTGCCTTAACCAGTACCCTCAACAAGTACCCATGCCTTAACTAGTAGCCTGGCCTTAACTAGTACCCTGGCCTTAACTAGTAGCCTGAACTAGTACACTTGCCTTAAGGAGTACCCTTGCCCGAACTACTCCCCTTAATTAGGACCCTTATTGAGTAACCCAAAGTAGTAGAGTATGGTACGGTGGGGTAGCATAGGGTAGGGAAGCATACGGTGGAACAGAGAAAATAGAAGGAAATAGAATAGAACAGCATAGGTCAGGGTAGGTTAGCTTAGTGTAGGGTATGGTAGAGTAGCATAGGATGGAATAGAGAAAATAGAAAAGGAGACTAGAAAAGAGCAGACTAGATTAGGATAGGCTAGGGTGGGGGAGGGTTTTGTAGAATACAGTAGTGTAGAGTGGAATAGAATGGTGTGGAATGGAGTCAAATGGATTCGAACAGAGATGCAGAGAGTAGAAAAGAGTTGAATAGAGCCGAATAATGCTGAATAGGACCACATATGGCCAAAATGAGCCGAATCGAGTCGAGTCGACCAGATTCGGGATGAATGGAGCCTAGTGGAGCTGAAATGAGCCAAATAGAGACAAACTGAACCCAGCAAAATCGAGCCAAAACACACTTAATTGCATCCTATTGCATCGGATCTCGTCGAATTCCATCAAATCCCACCAAAACGCATCAAATCTCGCGGAATCTCACCGAATCCCGTCGAATCATCTCAAATCGGGTCGAATGGTGTCAAACTGAATGGAATCGAATTAAATTGAATAGATTAGAGTAGTGTAGGTTAGACTGGGATTCAGTAGGGAAGGGCACAGAAGAATAGAATAGAGTAGAACAGAAGAGAATACCAAGAGTAGAACGGAGTAGAGTTGAGTAGAGTGGAATAGTCAGAGTCGGGTAGTGCAGAATATAGATGAATAGATCCAATTCAAGCCCAATCGATTCGAATGGAGAGGAAAGGAGACAAATCGTGATGAATCGAATCGATTAGAATAGATTAGAGTAGGGTAGGGTAGAACAGAATAGAATAGAGTAGAAAAGAGTAGAGTGGTGTGGAATGGAGTTGAATGGAGCCAAATAGAGACAAATAAAGTAGAAAGGGTTGAGTAGAGCTGAACAGGGCTGAATAAGGTTCACTGGAGCCTAATTATGCTGAATTGAGCAGAATCGAGACGAATTGACCCAATTCAAGCCAAATAGAGCTAAATCGAGCCGATTCAAGCCTAATCACATGGAATCGTGTCGAAATGCGTTGAATCGAATAGATTAGAGTAGAGAAGGGTACGGTAGCAGAGGCTAGACTACAACACAACAGAACACAATAGAAAGAAGAGAATAGAATTAAGTAGAGTCGGGTCCAGTAGAATAGAGTCAAATCGAGTTGAAGAGAGCCGAAAAGAGCCAAACAGAGCTGAATACAGCCGAATTGACCAAATTCAAGGTGAATCGAGATGAATCATGTCGAGTCGTTTGAAACGTGTCGAATCGAATCAAATAGATTAGTGTGGGGAAGGTAAGGTTAGGGTAGGGTAGAGAAGAATAGAATAGAGTAGAATAGAACAGAACAGAAAGAATCGAGTAGACTAGAGTCAAATAGAGTCGAATACTGCCAAAAAGAGCCGAATAGAGTGGAAAAGAGCCGAATAGAACCGAATCGAGTTTAATGGAGCAGAAAGGAGATGAATCGAGCCGATATGACCCGAATCAGGTCGAATCCCATTCAAGTGTGTCAAATAGCATAGAACAGATGACAGTAGGCTAAGTTAGGGTAGGGTAGGGTAGAATAGAGTGCAGTAGAACAGAACAGAACAGAACTGAAAGAATAGGGTCGAGACGAGCAGAGTATAGAAGAGTAGAGTAGACCAGAGTCTAACATTGCCGAATAGAGCCAAATAGAGCCCAAAAGAGCTAAATGGATAGAAACCAAGACGAATCACACCGAATCCCGTTGGAATCGTGCCGTTTCGCGTCGAATCCCGTCGAATTGCATTGAATCTGATCAATTCCAATCCAATCCAATCCAATCAATTAGAATAGACTACAGTAAGGTAGAGTACAATACAATACAGTAGAGAATAGTTTAGGATGGAGTAGAATGGTGTAGCATGGAGTCGAGTGGAGTCGAAAAGAGATAATAGAGTTGAGTAGAGTCTAATAGAGCCGAATAGAGCTGAATAGAGCCTATTCGAGCTGACTAGAGCTGAATGGAGCCGATTAGAGCTGAATCGAACCGATTTGAGCCGATTGGGGATGAATGGAGTGGAAAGGAGCCGATTTGAGCCGAATCGCATCGAGACGCGTGGAATCGAATCCAGTAGAATAGATTAGATTAGGGTAGGATGGAATAGAGTAGACTAGAACACAGTAGAAGAGAATGGAAAGGATACAATAGAATAGAGTAGAAAAGGGTAGAGCAGAGCAGAATAGTGTAGAGTAGAATAGAGTAGAGTAGAACAGAGTCGAATCAAGCTGAATGGAGACGAAACGAGACAAATCGCGTCGAATGGCGTCGAATCCCATCGAATCAATTACAGTAGGGTATAGTAGAATAGCATAGAATGGAGTAGAATGGTGTGCAATGGAATCGAGTAGAGTAGAAAAGAGCTGAATAGAGCCGAATAGGGCCAAAGAGGGCCAAATCGAGCTGAATTGAGCGAAATCGAGCCGAATCCAGTGAATCGAGCCTAATGGAGCCAAATCGAGCCTAATCAAGCTGAATCGACACTATTCGAGACAAATGGAGCCGAATGGACATGAATCACACCGATTCGGCCCCTAGTCGCGTCAAAATTTCTCGAATTCAATTGAATAGACTAGAGTAGGGGAGGTTCGGGTAGGCTAGAGTAGGGTAGAATAGAGTAGAATAGAATAAAACAGAACAGAACACAACAAAATAGAACAGAACAACACAGAACGAATACAGAAAAGAGTAAGCTAGAGTGGAGTAGAGGGGAATAGGGTAGAGTAGAATAGATTTGAACAGAGCCAAATTGAGCTGAATCGCGTTGAAATGGGTTGAATCAAATCCAATCAAGTGGATTACAATACCTTAGAGTTGGGTAGCACAGGGTAGGGTAGAATAGAGTAGAATAGTACAGAACAGAGTAGAAACAATACAATAGAGTAGAGAAGAGTAGAATAGAGCTGAATAGAGCCAAATGCAGACAAAATGAGAGGAATCGTGTAGAAGCAAGTAGAGTAAATTAGAGTGGTGTTGGGTAGGGTAGAGTAGAATAGTGTGGAATGAATAGAATGGAGTAGAATGGAGTCAAGTAGAAACGAATAGAGTAGAAAAGAGTCGAATAGAGCAGAATAGGGCCGAAGAAGGCCAAATCGAGCAGATTCGAAGAGATTCAAGCCAAACCAAGCTGAATGGAGCCTAACTGAGCCGAATAGAGCCAAATCGAGCCGAATCGAGCCGATTCAAGCTTCATCGCCTCGAATCGCGTTCAACGCGTCAAATCCAATCGAGACGTATAGATTAGAGAAGGGGAGGGGAGGGGAGGGGAGAATAGAACAGAGTAGAGTGGAATAGAAGAGATTAGAACAGAATAGAAGGAATAGAATCGAGTAGAATCGAGTGGAAAAGAGTAGAGTCGAATACAGTCGAATAGAGCCGAATAAGCTGAATAGAGACGAATGGAGCTGAAGACAGCCGAAAAGAGCTGTATACTGCCGAATCACACCTAATCGAGCGGAATCAAGCAGAATCGCACTGACTGTCACCGAACAGCGTCGAATCCAATCAGGTCGAATCGAGTCGAGTCACATCGTTTTGAATCAAACAAGGTCAAATCGCTTCATATCGTGTCGAATCCCATCGAATCACGTCGAATAACTTCGAATTGCGTCAAACCTCAGAGAATCCTACTGAATCACGTCGAGTCGCATGGAATCTCATCAAATCCCTTCAGATTTGCCGAATCCAGTCAAGTCCTATCAAATCGCTTTGCACGGAATCGAATTGAATCCAATAGATTAAAGTAGGGTAGGTTCGGGTGGGGTGCCGTTGGGTCGGGTAGGGTAGAATAGAATAGAGTACAACAGAATAGGAGCGAATAGAACAGAACAGAAAGAATACAACAGAATAGAATAGAGTCAAAGAGAGAGAACATAGCCGAATTGAGCCGAGTGGAGACAAAACGAGACGAATCACGTCCGGTTGCTTCGAATCGCGTCAAATCAAATCGAATCGATTAGAAGAGATTAGGGTAGGGAAGGGTAGAATAGAAGAGAGGAAAATAGTGAGGAATGGAGTTGAACGGAGTCCAATAGAGACGGATAGATATGAATAGAGTACAAAAGAGTCTAATAGAGCAGAATAGGGCCGAATAGGCCCAAATAAGGCCTAATTGAGCAGAATCCAGCAGAATCGATGGAATTCGAGCCTAATCGAGCCGAATGGAGTGAAATGGAGCCAAGTCGAGCCGAATAGAGCCGATTCGAACTGAATCGAGCTGATTCAAGCCTAATCGCGTCAAATCGCGTGGAAATACGCCACATCGAATCTAATCAAATAGATTAGGGAAGGGTAGGGGAGGGGCGGGTGGGTAGAATAGAACAGAATAGTACAGAATAGAATATAGTACAGTAGGGTAGAGTAGAGAGAGTAAAGCAGACAAGAGTAGAGCAGAGTAGAATTGAGTCAAATAGAGTCAAAGAGTGCAGGATATAGCTGAATAGAGCCAATTCTGGCCGAATCGAGTCAAATGGAAACAAAACGAGATGAATCACACCGAATTGCTCCGAATCGCATCCAATCGAATAGACTGGAGTATCGTAGGGTAGAGTAGAACAGAATAGAGTAGAATAGCGTAGAATGGAGAAGAGTGGAGTCAAATGGAGTCGAACAGAGACAAATAGAGTAGAAAAGAGTCGAATCGAGCCAAATAGGGCCGAATAAGGCTGAACCGAGTGGAAACGAGCTGAATTGAAGCGATTCGAGCCAAATCGAGCTGAATCGAGCTGATGTTGTGGAATCGAGCCGACTCAAGCGTGATGGTGTCCGGTCGCATCGAAATGCTTTGAATCGAATCAAATGGAATCGATTAGAATAGGTTAGGGTAGGGTAGTTTATGATAGGAAGACTAGGGTAGATGCAAGTAGACTACATTAGAGTAGACAAGAGAAGGCTAGAGTAGAAGCCTAGACTAGTAAGCTGGACTAGTCAGCTAGACTAGTGGCATAGAGCAGTAGCCTAGACAACTAGTCTTGAAGAGTACCCTAAGTCAGTAATCTGAACGAGTACCCTTGCCTGAACTCTTAGCCTAATCTAGTACCCTTGCCTTAACTAGTAGTCCTAACAAGTACCCTTGCCTTAACCAGTAGTCTTCACTAGTACCCTTGCCTTCACTAGTAGTACGTCCTTAACAAGTAGCCTGAACTGGTACCCTTGCCTTAACCAGTACCCTCAACAAGTACCCATGCCTTAACTAGTAGCCTGGCCTTAACTAGTACCCTGGCCTTAACTAGTAGCCTGAACTAGTACACTTGCCTTAAGGAGTACCCTTGCCCGAACTACTCCCCTTAATTAGGACCCTTATTGAGTAACCCAAAGTAGTAGAGTATGGTACGGTGGGGTAGCATAGGGTAGGGAAGCATACGGTGGAACAGAGAAAATAGAAGGAAATAGAATAGAACAGCATAGGTCAGGGTAGGTTAGCTTAGTGTAGGGTATGGTAGAGTAGCATAGGATGGAATAGAGAAAATAGAAAAGGAGACTAGAAAAGAGCAGACTAGATTAGGATAGGCTAGGGTGGGGGAGGGTTTTGTAGAATACAGTAGTGTAGAGTGGAATAGAATGGTGTGGAATGGAGTCAAATGGATTCGAACAGAGATGCAGAGAGTAGAAAAGAGTTGAATAGAGCCGAATAACGCTGAATAGGACCACATATGGCCAAAATGAGCCGAATCGAGTCGAGTCGACCAGATTCGGGATGAATGGAGCCTAGTGGAGCTGAAATGAGCCAAATAGAGACAAACTGAACCCAGCAAAATCGAGCCAAAACACACTTAATTGCATCCTATTGCATCGGATCTCGTCGAATTCCATCAAATCCCACCAAAACGCATCAAATCTCGCGGAATCTCACCGAATCCCGTCGAATCGTCTCAAATCGGGTCGAATGGTGTCAAACTGAATGGAATCGAATTAAATTGAATAGATTAGAGTAGTGTAGGTTAGACTGGGATTCAGTAGGGAAGGGCACAGAAGAATAGAATAGAGTAGAACAGAAGAGAATACCAAGAGTAGAACGGAGTAGAGTTGAGTAGAGTGGAATAGTCAGAGTCGGGTAGTGCAGAATATAGATGAATAGATCCAATTCAAGCCCAATCGATTCGAATGGAGAGGAAAGGAGACAAATCGTGATGAATCGAATCGATTAGAATAGATTAGAGTAGGGTAGGGTAGAACAGAATAGAATAGAGTAGAAAAGAGTAGAGTGGTGTGGAATGGAGTTGAATGGAGCCAAATAGAGACAAATAAAGTAGAAAGGGTTGAGTAGAGCTGAACAGGGCTGAATAAGGTTCACTGGAGCCTAATTATGCTGAATTGAGCAGAATCGAGACGAATTGACCCAATTCAAGCCAAATAGAGCTAAATCGAGCCGATTCAAGCCTAATCACATGGAATCGTGTCGAAATGCGTTGAATCGAATAGATTAGAGTAGAGAAGGGTACGGTAGCAGAGGCTAGACTACAACACAACAGAACACAATAGAAAGAAGAGAATAGAATTAAGTAGAGTCGGGTCCAGTAGAATAGAGTCAAATCGAGTTGAAGAGAGCCGAAAAGAGCCAAACAGAGCTGAATACAGCCGAATTGACCAAATTCAAGGTGAATCGAGATGAATCATGTCGAGTCGTTTGAAACGTGTCGAATCGAATCAAATAGATTAGTGTGGGGAAGGTAAGGTTAGGGTAGGGTAGAGAAGAATAGAATAGAGTAGAATAGAACAGAACAGAAAGAATCGAGTAGACTAGAGTCAAATAGAGTCGAATACTGCCAAAAAGAGCCGAATAGAGTGGAAAAGAGCCGAATAGAACCGAATCGAGTTTAATGGAGCAGAAAGGAGATGAATCGAGCCGATATGACCCGAATCAGGTCGAATCCCATTCAAGTGTGTCAAATAGCATAGAACAGATGACAGTAGGCTAAGTTAGGGTAGGGTAGGGTAGAATAGAGTGCAGTAGAACAGAACAGAACAGAACTGAAAGAATAGGGTCGAGACGAGCAGAGTATAGAAGAGTAGAGTAGACCAGAGTCTAACATTGCCGAATAGAGCCAAATAGAGCCCAAAAGAGCTAAATGGATAGAAACCAAGACGAATCACACCGAATCCCGTTGGAATCGTGCCGTTTCGCGTCGAATCCCGTCGAATTGCATTGAATCTGATCAATTCCAATCCAATCCAATCCAATCAATTAGAATAGACTACAGTAAGGTAGAGTACAATACAATACAGTAGAGAATAGTTTAGGATGGAGTAGAATGGTGTAGCATGGAGTCGAGTGGAGTCGAAAAGAGATAATAGAGTTGAGTAGAGTCTAATAGAGCCGAATAGAGCTGAATAGAGCCTATTCGAGCTGACTAGAGCTGAATGGAGCCGATTAGAGCTGAATCGAACCGATTTGAGCCGATTGGGGATGAATGGAGTGGAAAGGAGCCGATTTGAGCCGAATCGCATCGAGACGCGTGGAATCGAATCCAGTAGAATAGATTAGATTAGGGTAGGATGGAATAGAGTAGACTAGAACACAGTAGAAGAGAATGGAAAGGATACAATAGAATAGAGTAGAAAAGGGTAGAGCAGAGCAGAATAGTGTAGAGTAGAATAGAGTAGAGTAGAACAGAGTCGAATCAAGCTGAATGGAGACGAAACGAGACAAATCGCGTCGAATGGCGTCGAATCCCATCGAATCAATTACAGTAGGGTATAGTAGAATAGCATAGAATGGAGTAGAATGGTGTGCAATGGAATCGAGTAGAGTAGAAAAGAGCTGAATAGAGCCGAATAGGGCCAAAGAGGGCCAAATCGAGCTGAATTGAGCGAAATCGAGCCGAATCCAGTGAATCGAGCCTAATGGAGCCAAATCGAGCCTAATCAAGCTGAATCGACACTATTCGAGACAAATGGAGCCGAATGGACATGAATCACACCGATTCGGCCCCTAGTCGCGTCAAAATTTCTCGAATTCAATTGAATAGACTAGAGCAGGGGAGGTTCGGGTAGGCTAGAGTAGGGTAGAATAGAGTAGAATAGAATAAAACAGAACAGAACACAACAAAATAGAACAGAACAACACAGAACGAATACAGAAAAGAGTAAGCTAGAGTGGAGTAGAGGGGAATAGGGTAGAGTAGAATAGATTTGAACAGAGCCAAATTGAGCTGAATCGCGTTGAAATGGGTTGAATCAAATCCAATCAAGTGGATTACAATACCTTAGAGTTGGGTAGCACAGGGTAGGGTAGAATAGAGTAGAATAGTACAGAACAGAGTAGAAACAATACAATAGAGTAGAGAAGAGTAGAATAGAGCTGAATAGAGCCAAATGCAGACAAAATGAGAGGAATCGTGTAGAAGCAAGTAGAGTAAATTAGAGTGGTGTTGGGTAGGGTAGAGCAGAATAGAGTAGAATAGTGTGGAATGAATAGAATGGAGTAGAATGGAGTCAAGTAGAAACGAATAGAGTAGAAAAGAGTCGAATAGAGCAGAATAGGGCCGAAGAAGGCCAAATCGAGCAGATTCGAAGAGATTCAAGCCAAACCAAGCTGAATGGAGCCTAACTGAGCCGAATAGAGCCAAATCGAGCCGAATTGAGCCGATTCAAGCTTCATCGCCTCGAATCGCGTTCAACGCGTCAAATCCAATCGAGACGTATAGATTAGAGAAGGGGAGGGGAGGGGAGGGGAGAATAGAACAGAGTAGAGTGGAATAGAAGAGATTAGAACAGAATAGAAGGAATAGAATCGAGTAGAATCGAGTGGAAAAGAGTAGAGTCGAATACAGTCGAATAGAGCCGAATAAGCTGAATAGAGACGAATGGAGCTGAAGACAGCCGAAAAGAGCTGTATACTGCCGAATCACACCTAATCGAGCGGAATCAAGCAGAATCGCACTGACTGTCACCGAACAGCGTCGAATCCAATCAGGTCGAATCGAGTCGAGTCACATCGTTTTGAATCAAACAAGGTCAAATCGCTTCATATCGTGTCGAATCCCATCGAATCACGTCGAATAACTTCGAATTGCGTCAAACCTCAGAGAATCCTACTGAATCACGTCGAGTCGCATGGAATCTCATCAAATCCCTTCAGATCTTGCCGAATCCAGTCAAGTCCTATCAAATCGCTTTGCACGGAATCGAATTGAATCCAATAGATTAAAGTAGGGTAGGTTCGGGTGGGGTGCCGTTGGGTCGGGTAGGGTAGAATAGAATAGAGTACAACAGAATAGGAGCGAATAGAACAGAACAGAAAGAATACAACAGAATAGAATAGAGTCAAAGAGAGAGAACATAGTCGAATTGAGCCGAGTGGAGACAAAACGAGACGAATCACGTCCGGTTGCTTCGAATCGCGTCAAATCAAATCGAATCGATTAGAAGAGATTAGGGTAGGGAAGGGTAGAATAGAAGAGAGGAAAATAGTGAGGAATGGAGTTGAACGGAGTCCAATAGAGACGGATAGATATGAATAGAGTACAAAAGAGTCTAATAGAGCAGAATAGGGCCGAATAGGCCCAAATAAGGCCTAATTGAGCAGAATCCAGCAGAATCGATGGAATTCGAGCCTAATCGAGCCGAATGGAGTGAAATGGAGCCAAGTCGAGCCGAATAGAGCCGATTCGAACTGAATCGAGCTGATTCAAGCCTAATCGCGTCAAATCGCGTGGAAATACGCCACATCGAATCTAATCAAATAGATTAGGGAAGGGTAGGGGAGGGGCGGGTGGGTAGAATAGAACAGAATAGTACAGAATAGAATATAGTACAGTAGGGTAGAGTAGAGAGAGTAAAGCAGACAAGAGTAGAGCAGAGTAGAATTGAGTCAAATAGAGTCAAAGAGTGCAGGATATAGCTGAATAGAGCCAATTCTGGCCGAATCGAGTCAAATGGAAACAAAACGAGATGAATCACACCGAATTGCTCCGAATCGCATCCAATCGAATAGACTGGAGTATCGTAGGGTAGAGTAGAACAGAATAGAGTAGAATAGCGTAGAATGGAGAAGAGTGGAGTCAAATGGAGTCGAACAGAGACAAATAGAGTAGAAAAGAGTCGAATCGAGCCAAATAGGGCCGAATAAGGCTGAACCGAGTGGAAACGAGCTGAATTGAAGCGATTCGAGCCAAATCGAGCTGAATCGAGCTGATGTTGCGGAATCGAGCCGACTCAAGCGTGATGGTGTCCGGTCGCATCGAAATGCTTTGAATCGAATCAAATGGAATCGATTAGAATAGGTTAGGGTAGGGTAGTTTATGATAGGAAGACTAGGGTAGATGCAAGTAGACTACATTAGAGTAGACAAGAGAAGGCTAGAGTAGAAGCCTAGACTAGTAAGCTGGACTAGTCAGCTAGACTAGTGGCATAGAGCAGTAGCCTAGACAACTAGTCTTGAAGAGTACCCTAAGTCAGTAATCTGAACGAGTACCCTTGCCTGAACTCTTAGCCTAATCTAGTACCCTTGCCTTAACTAGTAGTCCTAACAAGTACCCTTGCCTTAACCAGTAGTCTTCACTAGTACCCTTGCCTTCACTAGTAGTACGTCCTTAACAAGTAGCCTGAACTGGTACCCTTGCCTTAACCAGTACCCTCAACAAGTACCCATGCCTTAACTAGTAGCCTGGCCTTAACTAGTACCCTGGCCTTAACTAGTAGCCTGAACTAGTACCCTTGCCTTAAGGAGTACCCTTGCCCGAACTACTCCCCTTAATTAGGACCCTTATTGAGTAACCCAAAGTAGTAGAGTATGGTACGGTGGGGTAGCATAGGGAAGGGAAGCATACAGTGGAACAGAGAAAATAGAAGGAAATAGAATAGAACAGCGTAGGTCAGGGTAGGTTAGCTTAGTGTAGGGTATGGTAGAGTAGCATAGGATGGAATAGAGAAAATAGAAAAGGAGACTAGAAAAGAGCAGACTAGATTAGGATAGGCTAGGGTGGGGGAGGGTTTTGTAGAATACAGTAGTGTAGAGTGGAATAGAATGGTGTGGAATGGAGTCAAATGGATTCGAACAGAGATGCAGAGAGTAGAAAAGAGTTGAATAGAGCCGAATAACGCTGAATAGGACCACATATGGCCAAAATGAGCCGAATCGAGTCGAGTCGACCAGATTCGGGATGAATGGAGCCTAGTGGAGCTGAAATGAGCCAAATAGAGACAAACTGAACCCAGCAAAATCGAGCCAAAACACACTTAATTGCATCCTATTGCATCGGATCTCGTCGAATTCCATCAAATCCCACCAAAACGCATCAAATCTCGCGGAATCTCACCGAATCCCGTCGAATCGTCTCAAATCGGGTCGAATGGTGTCAAACTGAATGGAATCGAATTAAATTGAATAGATTAGAGTAGTGTAGGTTAGACTGGGATTCAGTAGGGAAGGGCACAGAAGAATAGAATAGAGTAGAACAGAAGAGAATACCAAGAGTAGAACGGAGTAGAGTTGAGTAGAGTGGAATAGTCAGAGTCGGGTAGTGCAGAATATAGATGAATAGATCCAATTCAAGCCCAATCGATTCGAATGGAGAGGAAAGGAGACAAATCGTGATGAATCGAATCGATTAGAATAGATTAGAGTAGGGTAGGGTAGAACAGAATAGAATAGAGTAGAAAAGAGTAGAGTGGTGTGGAATGGAGTTGAATGGAGCCAAATAGAGACAAATAAAGTAGAAAGGGTTGAGTAGAGCTGAACAGGGCTGAATAAGGTTCACTGGAGCCTAATTATGCTGAATTGAGCAGAATCGAGACGAATTGACCCAATTCAAGCCAAATAGAGCTAAATCGAGCCGATTCAAGCCTAATCACATGGAATCGTGTCGAAATGCGTTGAATCGAATAGATTAGAGTAGAGAAGGGTACGGTAACAGAGGCTAGACTACAACACAACAGAACACAATAGAAAGAAGAGAATAGAATTAAGTAGAGTCGGGTCCAGTAGAATAGAGTCAAATCGAGTTGAAGAGAGCCGAAAAGAGCCAAACAGAGCTGAATACAGCCGAATTGACCAAATTCAAGGTGAATCGAGATGAATCATGTCGAGTCGTTTGAAACGTGTCGAATCGAATCAAATAGATTAGTGTGGGGAAGGTAAGGTTAGGGTAGGGTAGAGAAGAATAGAATAGAGTAGAATAGAACAGAACAGAAAGAATCGAGTAGACTAGAGTCAAATAGAGTCGAATACTGCCAAAAAGAGCCGAATAGAGTGGAAAAGAGCCGAATAGAACCGAATCGAGTTTAATGGAGCAGAAAGGAGATGAATCGAGCCGATATGACCCGAATCAGGTCGAATCCCATTCAAGTGTGTCAAATAGCATAGAACAGATGACAGTAGGCTAAGTTAGGGTAGGGTAGGGAAGAATAGAGTGCAGTAGAACAGAAGAGAACAGAACTGAAAGAATAGGGTCGAGACGAGCAGAGTATAGAAGAGTAGAGTAGACCAGAGTCTAACATTGCCGAATAGAGCCAAATAGAGCCCAAAAGAGCTAAATGGATAGAAACCAAGACGAATCACACCGAATCCCGTTGGAATCGTGCCGTTTCGCGTCGAATCCCGTCGAATTGCATTGAATCTGATCAATTCCAATCCAATCCAATCCAATCAATTAGAATAGACTACAGTAAGGTAGAGTACAATACAATACAGTAGAGAATAGTTTAGGATGGAGTAGAATGGTGTAGCATGGAGTCGAGTGGAGTCGAAAAGAGATAATAGAGTTGAGTAGAGTCTAATAGAGCCGAATAGAGCTGAATAGAGCCTATTCGAGCTGACTAGAGCTGAATGGAGCCGATTAGAGCTGAATCGAACCGATTTGAGCCGATTGGGGATGAATGGAGTGGAAAGGAGCCGATTTGAGCCGAATCGCATCGAGACGCGTGGAATCGAATCCAGTAGAATAGATTAGATTAGGGTAGGATGGAATAGAGTAGACTAGAACACAGTAGAAGAGAATGGAAAGGATACAATAGAATAGAGTAGAAAAGGGTAGAGCAGAGCAGAATAGTGTAGAGTAGAATAGAGTAGAGTAGAACAGAGTCGAATCAAGCTGAATGGAGACGAAACGAGACAAATCGCGTCGAATGGCGTCGAATCCCATCGAATCAATTACAGTAGGGTATAGTAGAATAGCATAGAATGGAGTAGAATGGTGTGCAATGGAATCGAGTAGAGTAGAAAAGAGCTGAATAGAGCCGAATAGGGCCAAAGAGGGCCAAATCGAGCTGAATTGAGCGAAATCGAGCCGAATCCAGTGAATCGAGCCTAATGGAGCCAAATCGAGCCTAATCAAGCTGAATCGACACTATTCGAGACAAATGGAGCCGAATGGACATGAATCACACCGATTCGGCCCCTAGTCGCGTCAAAATTTCTCGAATTCAATTGAATAGACTAGAGTAGGGGAGGTTCGGGTAGGCTAGAGTAGGGTAGAATAGAGTAGAATAGAATAAAACAGAACAGAACACAACAAAATAGAACAGAACAACACAGAACGAATACAGAAAAGAGTAAGCTAGAGTGGAGTAGAGGGGAATAGGGTAGAGTAGAATAGATTTGAACAGAGCCAAATTGAGCTGAATCGCGTTGAAATGGGTTGAATCAAATCCAATCAAGTGGATTACAATACCTTAGAGTTGGGTAGCACAGGGTAGGGTAGAATAGAGTAGAATAGTACAGAACAGAGTAGAAACAATACAATAGAGTAGAGAAGAGTAGAATAGAGCTGAATAGAGCCAAATGCAGACAAAATGAGAGGAATCGTGTAGAAGCAAGTAGAGTAAATTAGAGTGGTGTTGGGTAGGGTAGAGTAGAATAGTGTGGAATGAATAGAATGGAGTAGAATGGAGTCAAGTAGAAACGAATAGAGTAGAAAAGAGTCGAATAGAGCAGAATAGGGCCGAAGAAGGCCAAATCGAGCAGATTCGAAGAGATTCAAGCCAAACCAAGCTGAATGGAGCCTAACTGAGCCGAATAGAGCCAAATCGAGCCGAATCGAGCCGATTCAAGCTTCATCGCCTCGAATCGCGTTCAACGCGTCAAATCCAATCGAGACGTATAGATTAGAGAAGGGGAGGGGAGGGGAGGGGAGAATAGAACAGAGTAGAGTGGAATAGAAGAGATTAGAACAGAATAGAAGGAATAGAATCGAGTAGAATCGAGTGGAAAAGAGTAGAGTCGAATACAGTCGAATAGAGCCGAATAAGCTGAATAGAGACGAATGGAGCTGAAGACAGCCGAAAAGAGCTGTATACTGCCGAATCACACCTAATCGAGCGGAATCAAGCAGAATCGCACTGACTGTCACCGAACAGCGTCGAATCCAATCAGGTCGAATCGAGTCGAGTCACATCGTTTTGAATCAAACAAGGTCAAATCGCTTCATATCGTGTCGAATCCCATCGAATCACGTCGAATAACTTCGAATTGCGTCAAACCTCAGAGAATCCTACTGAATCACGTCGAGTCGCATGGAATCTCATCAAATCCCTTCAGATCTTGCCGAATCCAGTCAAGTCCTATCAAATCGCTTTGCACGGAATCGAATTGAATCCAATAGATTAAAGTAGGGTAGGTTCGGGTGGGGTGCGTTGGGTCGGGTAGGGTAGAATAGAATAGAGTACAACAGAATAGGAGCGAATAGAACAGAACAGAAAGAATACAACAGAATAGAATAGAGTCAAAGAGAGAGAACATAGCCGAATTGAGCCGAGTGGAGACAAAACGAGACGAATCACGTCCGGTTGCTTCGAATCGCGTCAAATCAAATCGAATCGATTAGAAGAGATTAGGGTAGGGAAGGGTAGAATAGAAGAGAGGAAAATAGTGAGGAATGGAGTTGAACGGAGTCCAATAGAGACGGATAGATATGAATAGAGTACAAAAGAGTCTAATAGAGCAGAATAGGGCCGAATAGGCCCAAATAAGGCCTAATTGAGCAGAATCCAGCAGAATCGATGGAATTCGAGCCTAATCGAGCCGAATGGAGTGAAATGGAGCCAAGTCGAGCCGAATAGAGCCGATTCGAACTGAATCGAGCTGATTCAAGCCTAATCGCGTCAAATCGCGTGGAAATACGCCACATCGAATCTAATCAAATAGATTAGGGAAGGGTAGGGGAGGGGCGGGTGGGTAGAATAGAACAGAATAGTACAGAATAGAATATAGTACAGTAGGGTAGAGTAGAGAGAGTAAAGCAGACAAGAGTAGAGCAGAGTAGAATTGAGTCAAATAGAGTCAAAGAGTGCAGGATATAGCTGAATAGAGCCAATTCTGGCCGAATCGAGTCAAATGGAAACAAAACGAGATGAATCACACCGAATTGCTCCGAATCGCATCCAATCGAATACATTGGAGTATCGTAGGGTAGAGTAGAACAGAATAGAGTAGAATAGCGTAGAATGGAGAAGAGTGGAGTCAAATGGAGTCGAACAGAGACAAATAGAGTAGAAAAGAGTCGAATCGAGCCAAATAGGGCCGAATAAGGCTGAACCGAGTGGAAACGAGCTGAATTGAAGCGATTCGAGCCAAATCGAGCTGAATCGAGCTGATGTTGCGGAATCGAGCCGACTCAAGCGTGATGGTGTCCGGTCGCATCGAAATGCTTTGAATCGAATCAAATGGAATCGATTAGAATAGGTTAGGGTAGGGTAGTTTATGATAGGAAGACTAGGGTAGATGCAAGTAGACTACATTAGAGTAGACAAGAGAAGGCTAGAGTAGAAGCCTAGACTAGTAAGCTGGACTAGTCAGCTAGACTAGTGGCATAGAGCAGTAGCCTAGACAACTAGTCTTGAAGAGTACCCTAAGTCAGTAATCTGAACGAGTACCCTTGCCTGAACTCTTAGCCTAATCTAGTACCCTTGCCTTAACTAGTAGTCCTAACAAGTACCCTTGCCTTAACCAGTAGTCTTCACTAGTACCCTTGCCTTCACTAGTAGTACGTCCTTAACAAGTAGCCTGAACTGGTACCCTTGCCTTAACCAGTACCCTCAACAAGTACCCATGCCTTAACTAGTAGCCTGGCCTTAACTAGTACCCTGGCCTTAACTAGTAGCCTGAACTAGTACCCTTGCCTTAAGGAGTACCCTTGCCCGAACTACTCCCCTTAATTAGGACCCTTATTGAGTAACCCAAAGTAGTAGAGTATGGTACGGTGGGGTAGCATAGGGTAGGGAAGCATACAGTGGAACAGAGAAAATAGAAGGAAATAGAATAGAACAGCGTAGGTCAGGGTAGGTTAGCTTAGTGTAGGGTATGGTAGAGTAGCATAGGATGGAATAGAGAAAATAGAAAAGGAGACTAGAAAAGAGCAGACTAGATTAGGATAGGCTAGGGTGGGGGAGGGTTTTGTAGAATAGAGTAGTGTAGAGTGGAATAGAATGGTGTGGAATGGAGTCAAATGGATTCGAACACAGATGCAGACAGTAGAAAAGAGTTGAATAGAGCCGAATAACGCTGAATAGGACCACATATGGCCAAAATGAGCCGAATCGAGTCGAGTCGACCAGATTCGGGATGAATGGAGCCTAGTGGAGCTGAAATGAGCCAAATAGAGACAAACTGAACCCAGCAAAATCGAGCCAAAACACACTTAATTGCATCCTATTGCATCGGATCTCGTCGAATTCCATCAAATCCCACCAAAACGCATCAAATCTCGCGGAATCTCACCGAATCCCGTCGAATCGTCTCAAATCGGGTCGAATGGTGTCAAACTGAATGGAATCGAATTAAATTGAATAGATTAGAGTAGTGTAGGTTAGACTGGGATTCAGTAGGGAAGGGCACAGAAGAATAGAATAGAGTAGAACAGAAGAGAATACCAAGAGTAGAACGGAGTAGAGTTGAGTAGAGTGGAATAGTCAGAGTCGGGTAGTGCAGAATATAGATGAATAGATCCAATTCAAGCCCAATCGATTCGAATGGAGAGGAAAGGAGACAAATCGTGATGAATCGAATCGATTAGAATAGATTAGAGTAGGGTAGGGTAGAACAGAATAGAATAGAGTAGAAAAGAGTAGAGTGGTGTGGAATGGAGTTGAATGGAGCCAAATAGAGACAAATAAAGTAGAAAGGGTTGAGTAGAGCTGAACAGGGCTGAATAAGGTTCACTGGAGCCTAATTATGCTGAATTGAGCAGAATCGAGACGAATTGACCCAATTCAAGCCAAATAGAGCTAAATCGAGCCGATTCAAGCCTAATCACATGGAATCGCGTCGAAATGCATTGAATCGAATAGATTAGAGTAGAGAAGGGTACGGTAGCAGAGGCTAGACTACAACACAACAGAACACAATAGAAAGAAGAGAATAGAATTAAGTAGAGTCGGGTCCAGTAGAATAGAGTCAAATCGAGTTGAAGAGAGCCGAAAAGAGCCAAACAGAGCTGAATACAGCCGAATTGACCAAATTCAAGGTGAATCGAGATGAATCATGTCGAGTTGTTTGAAACGTGTCGAATCGAATCAAATAGATTAGTGTGGGGAAGGTAAGGTTACGGTAGGGTAGAGAAGAATAGAATAGAGTAGAATAGAACAGAACAGAAAGAATCGAGTAGACTAGAGTCAAATAGAGTCGAATACTGCCAAAAAGAGCCGAATAGAGTGGAAAAGAGCCGAATAGAACCGAATCGAGTTTAATGGAGCAGAAAGGAGATGAATCGAGCCGATATGACCCGAATCAGGTCGAATCCCATTCAAGTGTGTCGAATAGCATAGAACAGATGACAGTAGGCTAAGTTAGGGTAGGGTAGGGTAGAATAGAGTGCAGTAGAACAGAAGAGAACAGAACTGAAAGAATAGGGTCGAGACGAGCAGAGTATAGAAGAGTAGAGTAGACCAGAGTCTAACATTGCCGAATAGAGCCAAATAGAGCCCAAAAGAGCTAAATGGATAGAAACCAAGACGAATCACACCGAATCCCGTTGGAATCGTGCCGTTTCGCGTCGAATCCCGTCGAATTGCATTGAATCTGATCAATTCCAATCCAATCCAATCCAATCAATTAGAATAGACTACAGTAAGGTAGAGTACAATACAATACAGTAGAGAATAGTTTAGGATGGAGTAGAATGGTGTAGCATGGAGTCGAGTGGAGTCGAAAAGAGATAATAGAGTTGAGTAGAGTCTAATAGAGCTGAATAGAGCTGAATAGAGCCTATTCGAGCTGACTAGAGCTGAATGGAGCCGATTAGAGCTGAATCGAACCGATTTGAGCCGATTGGGGATGAATGGAGTGGAAAGGAGCCGATTTGAGCCGAATCGCATCGAGACGCGTGGAATCGAATCCAGTAGAATAGATTAGATTAGGGTAGGATGGAATAGAGTAGACTAGAACACAGTAGAAGAGAATGGAAAGGATACAATAGAATAGAGTAGAAAAGGGTAGAGCAGAGCAGAATAGTGTAGAGTAGAATAGAGTAGAGTAGAACAGAGTCGAATCAAGCTGAATGGAGACGAAACGAGACAAATCGCGTCGAATGGCGTCGAATCCCATCGAATCAATTACAGTAGGGTATAGTAGAATAGCATAGAATGGAGTAGAATGGTGTGCAATGGAATCGAGTAGAGTAGAAAAGAGCTGAATAGAGCCGAATAGGGCCAAAGAGGGCCAAATCGAGCTGAATTGAGCGAAATCGAGCCGAATTCAGTGAATCGAGCCTAATGGAGCCAAATCGAGCCTAATCAAGCTGAATCGACACTATTCGAGACAAATGGAGCCGAATGGACATGAATCACACCGATTCGGCCCCTAGTCGCGTCAAAATTTCTCGAATTCAATTAAATAGACTAGAGTAGGGGAGGTTCGGGTAGGCTAGAGTAGGGTAGAATAGAGTAGAATAGAATAAAACAGAACAGAACACAACAAAATAGAACAGAACAACACAGAAAGAATACAGAAAAGAGTAAGCTAGAGTGGAGTAGAGGGGAATAGAGTAGAGTAGAATAGATTTGAACAGAGCCAAATTGAGCTGAATCGCGTTGAAATGGGTTGAATCAAATCCAATCAAGTGGATTACAATACCTTAGAGTTGGGTAGCACAGGGTAGGGTAGAATAGAGTAGAATAGTACAGAACAGAGTAGAAACAATACAATAGAGTAGAGAAGAGTAGAATAGAGCTGAATAGAGCCAAATGCAGACAAAATGAGAGGAATCGTGTAGAAGCAAGTAGAGTAAATTAGAGTGGTGTTGGGTAGGGTAGAGCAGAATAGAGTAGAATAGTGTGGAATGAATAGAATGGAGTAGAATGGAGTCAAGTAGAAACGAATAGAGTAGAAAAGAGTCGAATAGAGCAGAATAGGGCCGAAGAAGGCCAAATCGAGCAGATTCGAAGCGATTCAAGCCAAACCAAGCTGAATGGAGCCTAACTGAGCCGAATAGAGCCAAATCGAGCCGAATCGAGCCGATTCAAGCTTCATCGCCTCGAATCGCGTTCAACGCGTCAAATCCAATCGAGACGTATAGATTAGAGAAGGGGAGGGGAGGGGAGGGGAGAATAGAACAGAGTAGAGTGGAATAGAAGAGATTAGAACAGAATAGAAGGAATAGAATCGAGTAGAATCGAGTGGAAAAGAGTAGAGTCGAATACAGTCGAATAGAGCCGAATAAGCTGAATAGAGACGAATGGAGCTGAAGACAGCCGAAAAGAGCTGTATACTGCCGAATCACACCTAATCGAGCGGAATCAAGCAGAATCGCACTGACTGTCACCGAACAGCGTCGAATCGAATCAGGTCGAATCGAGTCGAGTCACATCGTTTTGAATCAAACAAGGTCAAATCGTTTCATATCGTGTCGAATCCCATCGAATCACGTCGAATAACTTCGAATTGCGTCAAACCTCAGAGAATCCTACTGAATCACGTCGAGTCGCATGGAATCTCATCAAATCCCTTCAGATCTTGCCGAATCCAGTCAAGTCCTATCAAATCGCTTTGCACGGAATCGAATTGAATCCAATAGATTAAAGTAGGGTAGGTTCGGGTGGGGTGCCGTTGGGTCGGGTAGGGTAGAATAGAATAGAGTACAACAGAATAGGAGCGAATAGAACAGAACAGAAAGAATACAACAGAATAGAATAGAGTCAAAGAGAGAGAACATAGCCGAATTGAGCCGAGTGGAGACAAAACGAGACGAATCACGTCCGGTTGCTTCGAATCGCGTCAAATCAAATCGAATCGATTAGAAGAGATTAGGGTAGGGAAGGGTAGAATAGAAGAGAGGAAAATAGTGAGGAATGGAGTTGAACGGAGTCCAATAGAGACGGATAGATATGAATAGAGTACAAAAGAGTCTAATAGAGCAGAATAGGGCCGAATAGGCCCAAATAAGGCCTAATTGAGCAGAATCCAGCAGAATCGATGGAATTCGAGCCTAATCGAGCCGAATGGAGTGAAATGGAGCCAAGTCGAGCCGAATAGAGCCGATTCGAACTGAATCGAGCTGATTCAAGCCTAATCGCGTCAAATCGCGTGGAAATACGTCACATCGAATCTAATCAAATAGATTAGGGAAGGGTAGGGGAGGGGCGGGTGGGTAGAATAGAACAGAATAGTACAGAATAGAATATAGTACAGTAGGGTAGAGTAGAGAGAGTAAAGCAGACAAGAGTAGAGCAGAGTAGAATTGAGTCAAATAGAGTCAAAGAGTGCAGGATATAGCTGAATAGAGCCAATTCTGGCCGAATCGAGTCAAATGGAAACAAAACGAGATGAATCACACCGAATTGCTCCGAATCGCATCCAATCGAATACATTGGAGTATCGTAGGGTAGAGTAGAACAGAATAGAGTAGAATAGCGTAGAATGGAGAAGAGTGGAGTCAAATGGAGTCGAACAGAGACAAATAGAGTAGAAAAGAGTCGAATCGAGCCAAATAGGGCCGAATAAGGCTGAACCGAGTGGAAACGAGCTGAATTGAAGCGATTCGAGCCAAATCGAGCTGAATCGAGCTGATGTTGCGGAATCGAGCCGACTCAAGCGTGATGGTGTCCGGTCGCATCGAAATGCTTTGAATCGAATCAAATGGAATCGATTAGAATAGGTTAGGGTAGGGTAGTTTATGATAGGAAGACTAGGGTAGATGCAAGTAGACTACATTAGAGTAGACAAGAGAAGGCTAGAGTAGAAGCCTAGACTAGTAAGCTGGACTAGTCAGCTAGACTAGTGGCATAGAGCAGTAGCCTAGACAACTAGTCTTGAAGAGTACCCTAAGTCAGTAATCTGAACGAGTACCCTTGCCTGAACTCTTAGCCTAATCTAGTACCCTTGCCTTAACTAGTAGTCCTAACAAGTACCCTTGCCTTAACCAGTAGTCTTCACTAGTACCCTTGCCTTCACTAGTAGTACGTCCTTAACAAGTAGCCTGAACTGGTACCCTTGCCTTAACCAGTACCCTCAACAAGTACCCATGCCTTAACTAGTAGCCTGGCCTTAACTAGTACCCTGGCCTTAACTAGTAGCCTGAACTAGTACCCTTGCCTTAAGGAGTACCCTTGCCCGAACTACTCCCCTTAATTAGGACCCTTATTGAGTAACCCAAAGTAGTAGAGTATGGTACGGTGGGGTAGCATAGGGTAGGGAAGCATACGGTGGGACAGAGAAAATAGAAGGAAATAGAATAGAACAGCATAGGTCAGGGTAGGTTAGCTTAGTGTAGGGTATGGTAGAGTAGCATAGGATGGAATAGAGAAAATAGAAAAGGAGACTAGAAAAGAGCAGACTAGATTAGGATAGGCTAGGGTGGGGGAGGGTTTTGTAGAATACAGTAGTGTAGAATGGAATAGAATGGTGTGGAATGGAGTCAAATGGATTCGAACACTGATGCAGAGAGTAGAAAAGAGTTGAACAGAGCCGAATAACGCTGAATAGGACCACATATGGCCAAAATGAGCCGAATCGAGTCGAGTCGACCAGATTCAGGATGAATGGAGCCTAGTGGAGCTGAAATGAGCCAAATAGAGACAAACTGAACCCAGCAAAATCGAGCCAAAACACACTTAATTGCATCCTATTGCATCGGATCTCGTCAAATTCCATCAAATCCCACCAAAACGCATCAAATCTCGCGGAATCTCACCGAATCCCGTCGAATTGTCTCAAATCGGGTCGAATGGTGTCAAACTGAATGGAATCGAATTAAATTGAATAGATTAGAGTAGTGTAGGTTAGACTGGGATTCAGTAGGGAAGGGCACAGAAGAATAGAATAGAGTAGAACAGAAGAGAATACCAAGAGTAGAACGGAGTAGAGTTGAGTAGAGTGGAATAGTCAGAGTCGGGTAGTGCAGAATATAGATGAATAGATCCAATTCAAGCCCAATCGATTCGAATGGAGAGGAAAGGAGACAAATCGTGATGAATCGAATCGATTAGAGTAGGGTAGGGTAGAACAGAATAGAATAGAGTAGAAAAGAGTAGAGTGGTGTGGAATGGAGTTGAATGGAGCCAAATAGAGACAAATAAAGTAGAAAGGGTTGAGTAGAGCTGAACAGGGCTGAATAAGGTTCACTGGAGCCTAATTATGCTGAATTGAGCAGAATCGAGACGAATTGACCCAATTCAAGCCAAATAGAGCTAAATCGAGCCGATTCAAGCCTAATCACATGGAATCGCGTCGAAATGCATTGAATCGAATACATTAGAGTAGAGAAGGGTACGGTAGCAGAGGCTAGACTACAACACAACAGAACACAATAGAAAGAAGAGAATAGAATTAAGTAGAGTCGGGTCCAGTAGAATAGAGTCAAATCGAGTTGAAGAGAGCCGAAAAGAGCCAAACAGAGCTGAATACAGCCGAATTGACCAAATTCAAGGTGAATCGAGATGAATCATGTCGAGTCGTTTGAAACGTGTCGAATCGAATCAAATAGATTAGTGTGGGGAAGGTAAGGTTACGGTAGGGTAGAGAAGAATAGAATAGAGTAGAATAGAACAGAACACAAAGAATCGAGTAGACTAGAGTCAAATAGAGTCGAGCTGATTCAAGCCTAATCGCGTCAAATCGCATGGAAATACGTCACATCGAATCTAATCAAATAGATTAGGGAAGGGTAGGGGAGGGGCGGGTGGGTAGAATAGAACAGAATAGTACAGAATAGAATATAGTACAGTAGGGTAGAGTAGAGAGAGTAAAGCAGACAAGAGTAGAGCAGAGTAGAATTGAGTCAAATAGAGTCAAAGAGTGCAGGATATAGCTGAATAGAGCCAATTCTGGCCGAATCGAGTCAAATGGAAACAAAACGAGATGAATCACACCGAATTGCTCCGAATCGCATCCAATCGAATAGATTGGAGTATCGTAGGGTAGAGTAGAACAGAATAGAGTAGAATAGCGTAGAATGGAGAAGAGTGGAGTCAAATGGAGTCGAACAGAGACAAATAGAGTAGAAAAGAGTCGAATCGAGCCAAATAGGGCCGAATAAGGCTGAACCGAGTGGAAACGAGCTGAATTGAAGCGATTCGAGCCAAATCGAGCTGAATCGAGCTGATGTTGCGGAATCGAGCCGACTCAAGTGTGATGGTGTCCGGTCGCATCGAAATGCTTTGAATCGAATCAAATGGAATCGATTAGAATAGGTTAGGGTAGGGTAGTTTATGATAGGAAGACTAGGGTAGATGCAAGTAGACTACATTAGAGTAGACAAGAGAAGGCTAGAGTAGAAGCCTAGAGTAGTAAGCTGGACTAGTCAGCTAGACTAGTGGCATAGAGCAGTAGCCTAGACAACTAGTCTTGAAGAGTACCCTAAGTCAGTAAGCTGAACGAGTACCCTTGCCTGAACTCTTAGCCTAATCTAGTACCCTTGCCTTAACTAGTAGTCCTAACAAGTACCCTTGCCTTAACCAGTAGTCTTCACTAGTACCCTTGCCTTCACTAGTAGTACGTCCTTAACAAGTAGCCTGAACTGGTACCCTTGCCTTAACCAGTACCCTCAACAAGTACCCATGCCTTAACTAGTAGCCTGGCCTTAACTAGTACCCTGGCCTTAACTAGTAGCCTGAACTAGTACCCTTGCCTTAAGGGGTACCCTTGCCCGAACTACTCCCCTTAATTAGGACCCTTATTGAGTAACCCAAAGTAGTAGAGTATGGTACGGTGGGGTAGCATAGGGTAGGGAAGCATACGGTGGAACAGAGAAAATAGAAGGAAATAGAATAGAACAGCATAGGTCAGGGTAGGTTAGCTTAGTGTAGGGTATGGTAGAGTAGCATAGGATGGAATAGAGAAAATAGAAAAGGAGACTAGAAAAGAGCAGACTAGATTAGGATAGGCTAGGGTGGGGGAGGGTTTTGTAGAATACAGTAGTGTAGAATGGAATAGAATGGTGTGGAATGGAGTCAAATGGATTCGAACACTGATGCAGAGAGTAGAAAAGAGTTGAACAGAGCCGAATAACGCTGAATAGGACCACATATGGCCAAAATGAGCCGAATCGAGTCGAGTCGACCAGATTCAGGATGAATGGAGCCTAGTGGAGCTGAAATGAGCCAAATAGAGACAAACTGAACCCAGCAAAATCGAGCCAAAACACACTTAATTGCATCCTATTGCATCGGATCTCGTCAAATTCCATCAAATCCCACCAAAACGCATCAAATCTCGCGGAATCTCACCGAATCCCGTCGAATTGTCTCAAATCGGGTCGAATGGTGTCAAACTGAATGGAATCGAATTAAATTGAATAGATTAGAGTAGTGTAGGTTAGACTGGGATTCAGTAGGGAAGGGCACAGAAGAATAGAATAGAGTAGAACAGAAGAGAATACCAAGAGTAGAACGGAGTAGAGTTGAGTAGAGTGGAATAGTCAGAGTCGGGTAGTGCAGAATATAGATGAATAGATCCAATTCAAGCCCAATCGATTCGAATGGAGAGGAAAGGAGACAAATCGTGATGAATCGAATCGATTAGAATAGATTAGAGTAGGGTAGGGTAGAACAGAATAGAATAGAGTAGAAAAGAGTAGAGTGGTGTGGAATGGAGTTGAATGGAGCCAAATAGAGACAAATAAAGTAGAAAGGGTTGAGTAGAGCTGAACAGGGCTGAATAAGGTTCACTGGAGCCTAATTATGCTGAATTGAGCAGAATCGAGACAAATTGACCCAATTCAAGCCAAATAGAGCTAAATCGAGCCGATTCAAGCCTAATCACATGGAATCGCGTCGAAATGCATTGAATCGAATAGATTAGAGTAGAGAAGGGTACGGTAGCAGAGGCTAGACTACAACACAACAGAACACAATAGAAAGAAGAGAATAGAATTAAGTAGAGTCGGGTCCAGTAGAATAGAGTCAAATCGAGTTGAAGAGAGCCGAAAAGAGCCAAACAGAGCTGAATACAGCCGAATTGACCAAATTCAAGGTGAATCGAGATGAATCATGTCGAGTCGTTTGAAACGTGTCGAATCGAATCAAATAGATTAGTGTGGGGAAGGTAAGGTTAGGGTAGGGTAGAGAAGAATAGAATAGAGTAGAATAGAACAGAACAGAAAGAATCGAGTAGACTAGAGTCAAATAGAGTCGAATACTGCCAAAAAGAGCCGAATAGAGTGGAAAAGAGCCGAATAGAACCGAATCGAGTTTAATGGAGCAGAAAGGAGATGAATCGAGCCGATATGACCCGAATCAGGTCGAATCCCATTCAAGTGTGTCGAATAGCATAGAATAGATGACAGTAGGCTAAGTTAGGGTAGGGTAGGGTAGAATAGAGTGCAGTAGAACAGAAGAGAACAGAACTGAAAGAATAGGGTCGAGACGAGCAGAGTATAGAAGAGTAGAGTAGACCAGAGTCTAACATTGCCGAATAGAGCCAAATAGAGCCCAAAAGAGCTAAATGGATAGAAACCAAGACGAATCACACCGAATCCCGTTGGAATGGTGCCGTTTCGCGTCGAATCCCGTCGAATTGCATTGAATCTGATCAATTCCAATCCAATCCAATCCAATCAATTAGAATAGACTACAGTAAGGTAGAGTACAATACAATACAGTAGAGAATAGTTTAGGATGGAGTAGAATGGTGTAGCATGGAGTCGAGTGGAGTCGAAAAGAGATAATAGAGTTGAGTAGAGTCTAATAGAGCTGAATAGAGCTGAATAGAGCCTATTCGAGCTGACTAGAGCTGAATGGAGCCGATTAGAGCTGAATCGAACCGATTTGAGCCGATTGGGGATGAATGGAGTGGAAAGGAGCCGATTTGAGCCGAATCGCATCGAGACGCGTGGAATCGAATCCAGTAGAATAGATTAGATTAGGGTAGGATGGAATAGAGTAGACTAGAACACAGTAGAAGAGAATGGAAAGGATACAATAGAATAGAGTAGAAAAGGGTAGAGCAGAGCAGAATAGTGTAGAGTAGAATAGAGTAGAGTAGAACAGAGTCGAATCAAGCTGAATGGAGACGAAACGAGACAAATCGCGTCGAATGGCGTCGAATCCCATCGAATCAATTACAGTAGGGTATAGTAGAATAGCATAGAATGGAGTAGAATGGTGTGCAATGGAATCGAGTAGAGTAGAAAAGAGCTGAATAGAGCCGAATAGGGCCAAAGAGGGCCAAATCGAGCTGAATTGAGCGAAATCGAGCCGAATCCAGTGAATCGAGCCTAATGGAGCCAAATCGAGCCTAATCAAGCTGAATCGACACTATTCGAGACAAATGGAGCCGAATGGACATGAATCACACCGATTCGGCCCCTAGTCGCGTCAAAATTTCTCGAATTCAATTGAATAGACTAGAGTAGGGGAGGTTCGGGTAGGCTAGAGTAGGGTAGAATAGAGTAGAATAGAATAAAACAGAACAGAACACAACAAAATAGAACAGAACAACACAGAACGAATACAGAAAAGAGTAAGCTAGAGTGGAGTAGAGGGGAATAGGGTAGAGTAGAATAGATTTGAACAGAGCCAAATTGAGCTGAATCGCGTTGAAATGGGTTGAATCAAATCCAATCAAGTGGATTACAATACCTTAGAGTTGGGTAGCACAGGGTAGGGTAGAATAGAGTAGAATAGTACAGAACAGAGTAGAAACAATACAATAGAGTAGAGAAGAGTAGAATAGAGCTGAATAGAGCCAAATGCAGACAAAATGAGAGGAATCGTGTAGAAGCAAGTAGAGTAAATTAGAGTGGTGTTGGGTAGGGTAGAGCAGAATAGAGTAGAATAGTGTGGAATGAATAGAATGGAGTAGAATGGAGTCAAGTAGAAACGAATAGAGTAGAAAAGAGTCGAATAGAGCAGAATAGGGCCGAAGAAGTCCAAATCGAGCAGATTCGAAGCGATTCAAGCCAAACCAAGCTGAATGGAGCCTAACTGAGCCGAATAGAGCCAAATCGAGCCGAATCGAGCCGATTCAAGCTTCATCGCCTCGAATCGCGTTCAACGCGTCAAATCCAATCGAGACGTATAGATTAGAGAAGGGGAGGGGAGGGGAGGGGAGAATAGAACAGAGTAGAGTGGAATAGAAGAGATTAGAACAGAATAGAAGGAATAGAATCGAGTAGAATCGAGTGGAAAAGAGTAGAGTCGAATACAGTCGAATAGAGCCGAATAAGCTGAATAGAGACGAATGGAGCTGAAGACAGCCGAAAAGAGCTGTATACTGCCGAATCACACCTAATCGAGCGGAATCAAGCAGAATCGCACTGACTGTCACCGAACAGCGTCGAGTCGAATCGAGTCGAGTCACATCGTTTTGAATCAAACAAGGTCAAATCGCTTCATATCGTGTCGAATCCCATCGAATCACGTCGAATAACTTCGAATTGCGTCAAACCTCAGAGAATCCTACTGAATCACGTCGAGTCGCATGGAATCTCATCAAATCCCTTCAGATCTTGCCGAATCCAGTCAAGTCCTATCAAATCGCTTTGCACGGAATCGAATTGAATCCAATAGATTAAAGTAGGGTAGGTTCGGGTGGGGTGCCGTTGGGTCGGGTAGAGTAGAATAGAATAGAGTACAACAGAATAGGAGCGAATAGAACAGAACAGAAAGAATACAACAGAATAGAATAGAGTCAAAGAGAGAGAACATAGCCGAATTGAGCCGAGTGGAGACAAAACGAGACGAATCACGTCCGGTTGCTTCGAATCGCGTCAAATCAAATCGAATCGATTAGAAGAGATTAGGGTAGGGAAGGGTAGAATAGAAGAGAGGAAAATAGTGAGGAATGGAGTTGAACGGAGTCCAATAGAGACGGATAGATATGAATAGAGTACAAAAGAGTCTAATAGAGCAGAATAGGGCCGAATAGGCCCAAATAAGGCCTAATTGAGCAGAATCCAGCAGAATCGATGGAATTCGAGCCTAATCGAGCCGAATGGAGTGAAATGGAGCCAAGTCGAGCCGAATAGAGCCGATTCGAACTGAATCGAGCTGATTCAAGCCTAATCGCGTCAAATCGCATGGAAATACGTCACATCGAATCTAATCAAATAGATTAGGGAAGGGTAGGGGAGGGGCGGGTGGGTAGAATAGAACAGAATAGTACAGAATAGAATATAGTACAGTAGGGTAGAGTAGAGAGAGTAAAGCAGACAAGAGTAGAGCAGAGTAGAATTGAGTCAAATAGAGTCAAAGAGTGCAGGATATAGCTGAATAGAGCCAATTCTGGCCGAATCGAGTCAAATGGAAACAAAACGAGATGAATCACACCGAATTGCTCCGAATCGCATCCAATCGAATAGATTGGAGTATCGTAGGGTAGAGTAGAACAGAATAGAGTAGAATAGCGTAGAATGGAGAAGAGTGGAGTCAAATGGAGTCGAACAGAGACAAATAGAGTAGAAAAGAGTCGAATCGAGCCAAATAGGGCCGAATAAGGCTGAACCGAGTGGAAACGAGCTGAATTGAAGCGATTCGAGCCAAATCGAGCTGAATCGAGCTGATGTTGCGGAATCGAGCCGACTCAAGCGTGATGGTGTCCGGTCGCATCGAAATGCTTTGAATCGAATCAAATGGAATCGATTAGAATAGGTTAGGGTAGGGTAGTTTATGATAGGAAGACTAGGGTAGATGCAAGTAGACTACATTAGAGTAGACAAGAGAAGGCTAGAGTAGAAGCCTAGACTAGTAAGCTGGACTAGTCAGCTAGACTAGTGGCATAGAGCAGTAGCCTAGACAACTAGTCTTGAAGAGTACCCTAAGTCAGTAAGCTGAACGAGTACCCTTGCCTGAACTCTTAGCCTAATCTAGTACCCTTGCCTTAACTAGTAGTCCTAACAAGTACCCTTGCCTTAACCAGTAGTCTTCACTAGTACCCTTGCCTTCACTAGTAGTACGTCCTTAACAAGTAGCCTGAACTGGTACCCTTGCCTTAACCAGTACCCTCAACAAGTACCCATGCCTTAACTAGTAGCCTGGCCTTAACTAGTACCCTGGCCTTAACTAGTAGCCTGAACTAGTACCCTTGCCTTAAGGGGTACCCTTGCCCGAACTACTCCCCTTAATTAGGACCCTTATTGAGTAACCCAAAGTAGTAGAGTATGGTACGGTGGGGTAGCATAGGGTAGGGAAGCATACGGTGGAACAGAGAAAATAGAAGGAAATAGAATAGAACAGCATAGGTCAGGGTAGGTTAGCTTAGTGTAGGGTATGGTAGAGTAGCATAGGATGGAATAGAGAAAATAGAAAAGGAGACTAGAAAAGAGCAGACTAGATTAGGATAGGCTAGGGTGGGGGAGGGTTTTGTAGAATACAGTAGTGTAGAATGGAATAGAATGGTGTGGAATGGAGTCAAATGGATTCGAACACTGATGCAGAGAGTAGAAAAGAGTTGAACAGAGCCGAATAACGCTGAATAGGACCACATATGGCCAAAATGAGCCGAATCGAGTCGAGTCGACCAGATTCAGGATGAATGGAGCCTAGTGGAGCTGAAATGAGCCAAATAGAGACAAACTGAACCCAGCAAAATCGAGCCAAAACACACTTAATTGCATCCTATTGCATCGGATCTCGTCAAATTCCATCAAATCCCACCAAAACGCATCAAATCTCGCGGAATCTCACCGAATCCCGTCGAATTGTCTCAAATCGGGTCGAATGGTGTCAAACTGAATGGAATCGAATTAAATTGAATAGATTAGAGTAGTGTAGGTTAGACTGGGATTCAGTAGGGAAGGGCACAGAAGAATAGAATAGAGTAGAACAGAAGAGAATACCAAGAGTAGAACGGAGTAGAGTTGAGTAGAGTGGAATAGTCAGAGTCGGGTAGTGCAGAATATAGATGAATAGATCCAATTCAAGCCCAATCGATTCGAATGGAGAGGAAAGGAGACAAATCGTGATGAATCGAATCGATTAGAATAGATTAGAGTAGGGTAGGGTAGAACAGAATAGAATAGAGTAGAAAAGAGTAGAGTGGTGTGGAATGGAGTTGAATGGAGCCAAATAGAGACAAATAAAGTAGAAAGGGTTGAGTAGAGCTGAACAGGGCTGAATAAGGTTCACTGGAGCCTAATTATGCTGAATTGAGCAGAATCGAGACAAATTGACCCAATTCAAGCCAAATAGAGCTAAATCGAGCCGATTCAAGCCTAATCACATGGAATCGCGTCGAAATGCATTGAATCGAATAGATTAGAGTAGAGAAGGGTACGGTAGCAGAGGCTAGACTACAACACAACAGAACACAATAGAAAGAAGAGAATAGAATTAAGTAGAGTCGGGTCCAGTAGAATAGAGTCAAATCGAGTTGAAGAGAGCCGAAAAGAGCCAAACAGAGCTGAATACAGCCGAATTGACCAAATTCAAGGTGAATCGAGATGAATCATGTCGAGTCGTTTGAAACGTGTCGAATCGAATCAAATAGATTAGTGTGGGGAAGGTAAGGTTAGGGTAGGGTAGAGAAGAATAGAATAGAGTAGAATAGAACAGAACAGAAAGAATCGAGTAGACTAGAGTCAAATAGAGTCGAATACTGCCAAAAAGAGCCGAATAGAGTGGAAAAGAGCCGAATAGAACCGAATCGAGTTTAATGGAGCAGAAAGGAGATGAATCGAGCCGATATGACCCGAATCAGGTCGAATCCCATTCAAGTGTGTCGAATAGCATAGAATAGATGACAGTAGGCTAAGTTAGGGTAGGGTAGGGTAGAATAGAGTGCAGTAGAACAGAAGAGAACAGAACTGAAAGAATAGGGTCGAGACGAGCAGAGTATAGAAGAGTAGAGTAGACCAGAGTCTAACATTGCCGAATAGAGCCAAATAGAGCCCAAAAGAGCTAAATGGATAGAAACCAAGACGAATCACACCGAATCCCGTTGGAATGGTGCCGTTTCGCGTCGAATCCCGTCGAATTGCATTGAATCTGATCAATTCCAATCCAATCCAATCCAATCAATTAGAATAGACTACAGTAAGGTAGAGTACAATACAATACAGTAGAGAATAGTTTAGGATGGAGTAGAATGGTGTAGCATGGAGTCGAGTGGAGTCGAAAAGAGATAATAGAGTTGAGTAGAGTCTAATAGAGCTGAATAGAGCTGAATAGAGCCTATTCGAGCTGACTAGAGCTGAATGGAGCCGATTAGAGCTGAATCGAACCGATTTGAGCCGATTGGGGATGAATGGAGTGGAAAGGAGCCGATTTGAGCCGAATCGCATCGAGACGCGTGGAATCGAATCCAGTAGAATAGATTAGATTAGGGTAGGATGGAATAGAGTAGACTAGAACACAGTAGAAGAGAATGGAAAGGATACAATAGAATAGAGTAGAAAAGGGTAGAGCAGAGCAGAATAGTGTAGAGTAGAATAGAGTAGAGTAGAACAGAGTCGAATCAAGCTGAATGGAGACGAAACGAGACAAATCGCGTCGAATGGCGTCAGATCCCATCGAATCAATTACAGTAGGGTATAGTAGAATAGCATAGAATGGAGTAGAATGGTGTGCAATGGAATCGAGTAGAGTAGAAAAGAGCTGAATAGAGCCGAATAGGGCCAAAGAGGGCCAAATCGAGCTGAATTTAGCGAAATCGAGCCGAATCCAGTGAATCGAGCCTAATGGAGCCAAATCGAGCCTAATCAAGCTGAATCGACACTATTCGAGACAAATGGAGCCGAATGGACATGAATCACACCAATTCGGCCCCTAGTCACGTCAAAATTTCTCGAATTCAATTGAATAGACTAGAGTAGGGGAGGTTCGGGTAGGCTAGAGTAGGGTAGAATAGAGTAGAATAGAATAAAACAGAACAGAACACAACAAAATAGAACAGAACAACACAGAACGAATACAGAAAAGAGTAAGCTAGAGTGGAGTAGAGGGGAAAAGAGTAGAGTAGAATAGATTTGAACAGAGCCAAATTGAGCTGAATCGCGTTGAAATGGGTTGAATCAAATCCAATCAAGTGGATTACAATACCTTAGAGTTGGGTAGCACAGGGTAGGGTAGAATAGAGTAGAATAGTACAGAACAGAGTAGAAACAATACAATAGAGTAGAGAAGAGTAGAATAGAGCTGAATAGAGCCAAATGCAGACAAAATGAGAGGAATCGTGTAGAAGCAAGTAGAGTAAATTAGAGTGGTGTTGGGTAGGGTAGAGCAGAATAGAGTAGAATAGTGTGGAATGAATAGAATGGAGTAGAATGGAGTCAAGTAGAAACGAATAGAGTAGAAAAGAGTCGAATAGAGCAGAATAGGGCCGAAGAAGGCCAAATCGAGCAGATTCGAAGCGATTCAAGCCAAACCAAGCTGAATGGAGCCTAACTGAGCCGAATAGAGCCAAATCGAGCCGAATCGAGCCGATTCAAGCTTCATCGCCTCGAATCGCGTTCAACGCGTCAAATCCAATCGAGACGTATAGATTAGAGAAGGGGAGGGGAGGGGAGGGGAGAATAGAACAGAGTAGAGTGGAATAGAAGAGATTAGAACAGAATAGAAGGAATAGAATCGAGTAGAATCGAGTGGAAAAGAGTAGAGTCGAATACAGTCGAATAGAGCCGAATAAGCTGAATAGAGACGAATGGAGCTGAAGACAGCCGAAAAGAGCTGTATACTGCCGAATCACACCTAATCGAGCGGAATCAAGCAGAATCGCACTGACTGTCACCGAACAGCGTCGAATCCAATCAGGTCGAATCGAGTCGAGTCACATCGTTTTGAATCAAACAAGGTCAAATCGCTTCATATCGTGTCGAATCCCATCGAATCACGTCGAATAACTTCGAATTGCGTCAAACCTCAGAGAATCCTACTGAATCACGTCGAGTCGCATGGAATCTCATCAAATCCCTTCAGATCTTGCCGAATCCAGTCAAGTCCTATCAAATCGCTTTGCACGGAATCGAATTGAATCCAATAGATTAAAGTAGGGTAGGTTCGGGTGGGGTGCCGTTGGGTCGGGTAGGGTAGAATAGAATAGAGTACAACAGAATAGGAGCGAATAGAACAGAACAGAAAGAATACAACAGAATAGAATAGAGTCAAAGAGAGAGAACATAGCCGAATTGAGCCGAGTGGAGACAAAACGAGACGAATCACGTCCGGTTGCTTCGAATCGCGTCAAATCAAATCGAATCGATTAGAAGAGATTAGGGTAGGGAAGGGTAGAATAGAAGAGAGGAAAATAGTGAGGAATGGAGTTGAACGGAGTCCAATAGAGACGGATAGATATGAATAGAGTACAAAAGAGTCTAATAGAGCAGAATAGGGCCGAATAGGCCCAAATAAGGCCTAATTGAGCAGAATCCAGCAGAATCAATGGAATTCGAGCCTAATCGAGCCGAATGGAGTGAAATGGAGCCAAGTCGAGCCGAATAGAGCCGATTCGAACTGAATCGAGCTGATTCAAGCCTAATCGCGTCAAATCGCGTGGAAATACGTCACATCGAATCTAATCAAATAGATTAGGGAAGGGTAGGGGAGGGGCGGGTGGGTAGAATAGAACAGAATAGTACAGAATAGAATATAGTACAGTAGGGTAGAGTAGAGAGAGTAAAGCAGACAAGAGTAGAGCAGAGTAGAATTGAGTCAAATAGAGTCAAAGAGTGCAGGATATAGCTGAATAGAGCCAATTCTGGCCGAATCGAGTCAAATGGAAACAAAACGAGATGAATCACACCGAATTGCTCCGAATCGCATCCAATCGAATAGACTGGAGTATCGTAGGGTAGAGTAGAACAGAATAGAGTAGAATAGCGTAGAATGGAGAAGAGTGGAGTCAAATGGAGTCGAACAGAGACAAATAGAGTAGAAAAGAGTCGAATCGAGCCAAATAGGGCCGAATAAGGCTGAACCGAGTGGAAACGAGCTGAATTGAAGCGATTCGAGCCAAATCGAGCTGAATCGAGCTGATGTTGCGGAATCGAGCCGACTCAAGTGTGATGGTGTCCGGTCGCATCGAAATGCTTTGAATCGAATCAAATGGAATCGATTAGAATAGGTTAGGGTAGGGTAGTTTATGATAGGAAGACTAGGGTAGATGCAAGTAGACTACATTAGAGTAGACAAGAGAAGGCTAGAGTAGAAGCCTAGAGTAGTAAGCTGGACTAGTCAGCTAGACTAGTGGCATAGAGCAGTAGCCTAGACAACTAGTCTTGAAGAGTACCCTAAGTCAGTAATCTGAACGAGTACCCTTGCCTGAACTCTTAGCCTAATCTAGTACCCTTGCCTTAACTAGTAGTCCTAACAAGTACCCTTGCCTTAACCAGTAGTCTTCACTAGTACCCTTGCCTTCACTAGTAGTATGTCCTTAACAAGTAGCCTGAACTGGTACCCTTGCCTTAACCAGTACCCTCAACAAGTACCCATGCCTTAACTAGTAGCCTGGCCTTAACTAGTACTCTGGCCTTAACTAGCAGCCTGAACTAGTACCCTTGCCTTAAGGGGTACCCTTGCCCGAACTATTCCCCTTAATTAGGACCCTTATTGAGTAACCCAAAGTAGTAGAGTATGGTACGGTGGGGTAGCATAGGGTAGAGAAGCATACGGTGGAACAGAGAAAATAGAAGGAAATAGAATAGAACAGCATAGGTCAGGGTAGGTTAGCTTAGTGTAGGGTATGGTAGAGTAGCATAGGATGGAATAGAGAAAATAGAAAAGGAGACTAGAAAAGAGCAGACTAGATTAGGATAGGCTAGGGTGGGGGAGGGTTTTGTAGAATACAGTAGTGTAGAATGGAATAGAATGGTGTGGAATGGAGTCAAATGGATTCGAACACTGATGCAGAGAGTAGAAAAGAGTTGAACAGAGCCGAATAACGCTGAATAGGACCACATATGGCCAAAATGAGCCGAATCGAGTCGAGTCGACCAGATTCAGGATGAATGGAGCCTAGTGGAGCTGAAATGAGCCAAATAGAGACAAACTGAACCCAGCAAAATCGAGCCAAAACACACTTAATTGCATCCTATTGCATCGGATCTCGTCAAATTCCATCAAATCCCACCAAAACGCATCAAATCTCGCGGAATCTCACCGAATCCCGTCGAATTGTCTCAAATCGGGTCGAATGGTGTCAAACTGAATGGAATCGAATTAAATTGAATAGATTAGAGTAGTGTAGGTTAGACTGGGATTCAGTAGGGAAGGGCACAGAAGAATAGAATAGAGTAGAACAGAAGAGAATACCAAGAGTAGAACGGAGTAGAGTTGAGTAGAGTGGAATAGTCAGAGTCGGGTAGTGCAGAATATAGATGAATAGATCCAATTCAAGCCCAATCGATTCGAATGGAGAGGAAAGGAGACAAATCGTGATGAATCGAATCGATTAGAATAGATTAGAGTAGGGTAGGGTAGAACAGAATAGAATAGAGTAGAAAAGAGTAGAGTGGTGTGGAATGGAGTTGAATGGAGCCAAATAGAGACAAATAAAGTAGAAAGGGTTGAGTAGAGCTGAACAGGGCTGAATAAGGTTCACTGGAGCCTAATTATGCTGAATTGAGCAGAATCGAGACAAATTGACCCAATTCAAGCCAAATAGAGCTAAATCGAGCCGATTCAAGCCTAATCACATGGAATCGCGTCGAAATGCATTGAATCGAATAGATTAGAGTAGAGAAGGGTACGGTAGCAGAGGCTAGACTACAACACAACAGAACACAATAGAAAGAAGAGAATAGAATTAAGTAGAGTCGGGTCCAGTAGAATAGAGTCAAATCGAGTTGAAGAGAGCCGAAAAGAGCCAAACAGAGCTGAATACAGCCGAATTGACCAAATTCAAGGTGAATCGAGATGAATCATGTCGAGTCGTTTGAAACGTGTCGAATCGAATCAAATAGATTAGTGTGGGGAAGGTAAGGTTAGGGTAGGGTAGAGAAGAATAGAATAGAGTAGAATAGAACAGAACAGAAAGAATCGAGTAGACTAGAGTCAAATAGAGTCGAATACTGCCAAAAAGAGCCGAATAGAGTGGAAAAGAGCCGAATAGAACCGAATCGAGTTTAATGGAGCAGAAAGGAGATGAATCGAGCCGATATGACCCGAATCAGGTCGAATCCCATTCAAGTGTGTCGAATAGCATAGAATAGATGACAGTAGGCTAAGTTAGGGTAGGGTAGGGTAGAATAGAGTGCAGTAGAACAGAAGAGAACAGAACTGAAAGAATAGGGTCGAGACGAGCAGAGTATAGAAGAGTAGAGTAGACCAGAGTCTAACATTGCCGAATAGAGCCAAATAGAGCCCAAAAGAGCTAAATGGATAGAAACCAAGACGAATCACACCGAATCCCGTTGGAATGGTGCCGTTTCGCGTCGAATCCCGTCGAATTGCATTGAATCTGATCAATTCCAATCCAATCCAATCCAATCAATTAGAATAGACTACAGTAAGGTAGAGTACAATACAATACAGTAGAGAATAGTTTAGGATGGAGTAGAATGGTGTAGCATGGAGTCGAGTGGAGTCGAAAAGAGATAATAGAGTTGAGTAGAGTCTAATAGAGCTGAATAGAGCTGAATAGAGCCTATTCGAGCTGACTAGAGCTGAATGGAGCCGATTAGAGCTGAATCGAACCGATTTGAGCCGATTGGGGATGAATGGAGTGGAAAGGAGCCGATTTGAGCCGAATCGCATCGAGACGCGTGGAATCGAATCCAGTAGAATAGATTAGATTAGGGTAGGATGGAATAGAGTAGACTAGAACACAGTAGAAGAGAATGGAAAGGATACAATAGAATAGAGTAGAAAAGGGTAGAGCAGAGCAGAATAGTGTAGAGTAGAATAGAGTAGAGTAGAACAGAGTCGAATCAAGCTGAATGGAGACGAAACGAGACAAATCGCGTCGAATGGCGTCAGATCCCATCGAATCAATTACAGTAGGGTATAGTAGAATAGCATAGAATGGAGTAGAATGGTGTGCAATGGAATCGAGTAGAGTAGAAAAGAGCTGAATAGAGCCGAATAGGGCCAAAGAGGGCCAAATCGAGCTGAATTTAGCGAAATCGAGCCGAATCCAGTGAATCGAGCCTAATGGAGCCAAATCGAGCCTAATCAAGCTGAATCGACACTATTCGAGACAAATGGAGCCGAATGGACATGAATCACACCAATTCGGCCCCTAGTCACGTCAAAATTTCTCGAATTCAATTGAATAGACTAGAGTAGGGGAGGTTCGGGTAGGCTAGAGTAGGGTAGAATAGAGTAGAATAGAATAAAACAGAACAGAACACAACAAAATAGAACAGAACAACACAGAACGAATACAGAAAAGAGTAAGCTAGAGTGGAGTAGAGGGGAAAAGAGTAGAGTAGAATAGATTTGAACAGAGCCAAATTGAGCTGAATCGCGTTGAAATGGGTTGAATCAAATCCAATCAAGTGGATTACAATACCTTAGAGTTGGGTAGCACAGGGTAGGGTAGAATAGAGTAGAATAGTACAGAACAGAGTAGAAACAATACAATAGAGTAGAGAAGAGTAGAATAGAGCTGAATAGAGCCAAATGCAGACAAAATGAGAGGAATCGTGTAGAAGCAAGTAGAGTAAATTAGAGTGGTGTTGGGTAGGGTAGAGCAGAATAGAGTAGAATAGTGTGGAATGAATAGAATGGAGTAGAATGGAGTCAAGTAGAAACGAATAGAGTAGAAAAGAGTCGAATAGAGCAGAATAGGGCCGAAGAAGGCCAAATCGAGCAGATTCGAAGCGATTCAAGCCAAACCAAGCTGAATGGAGCCTAACTGAGCCGAATAGAGCCAAATCGAGCCGAATCGAGCCGATTCAAGCTTCATCGCCTCGAATCGCGTTCAACGCGTCAAATCCAATCGAGACGTATAGATTAGAGAAGGGGAGGGGAGGGGAGGGGAGAATAGAACAGAGTAGAGTGGAATAGAAGAGATTAGAACAGAATAGAAGGAATAGAATCGAGTAGAATCGAGTGGAAAAGAGTAGAGTCGAATACAGTCGAATAGAGCCGAATAAGCTGAATAGAGACGAATGGAGCTGAAGACAGCCGAAAAGAGCTGTATACTGCCGAATCACACCTAATCGAGCGGAATCAAGCAGAATCGCACTGACTGTCACCGAACAGCGTCGAATCCAATCAGGTCGAATCGAGTCGAGTCACATCGTTTTGAATCAAACAAGGTCAAATCGCTTCATATCGTGTCGAATCCCATCGAATCACGTCGAATAACTTCGAATTGCGTCAAACCTCAGAGAATCCTACTGAATCACGTCGAGTCGCATGGAATCTCATCAAATCCCTTCAGATCTTGCCGAATCCAGTCAAGTCCTATCAAATCGCTTTGCACGGAATCGAATTGAATCCAATAGATTAAAGTAGGGTAGGTTCGGGTGGGGTGCCGTTGGGTCGGGTAGGGTAGAATAGAATAGAGTACAACAGAATAGGAGCGAATAGAACAGAACAGAAAGAATACAACAGAATAGAATAGAGTCAAAGAGAGAGAACATAGCCGAATTGAGCCGAGTGGAGACAAAACGAGACGAATCACGTCCGGTTGCTTCGAATCGCGTCAAATCAAATCGAATCGATTAGAAGAGATTAGGGTAGGGAAGGGTAGAATAGAAGAGAGGAAAATAGTGAGGAATGGAGTTGAACGGAGTCCAATAGAGACGGATAGATATGAATAGAGTACAAAAGAGTCTAATAGAGCAGAATAGGGCCGAATAGGCCCAAATAAGGCCTAATTGAGCAGAATCCAGCAGAATCAATGGAATTCGAGCCTAATCGAGCCGAATGGAGTGAAATGGAGCCAAGTCGAGCCGAATAGAGCCGATTCGAACTGAATCGAGCTGATTCAAGCCTAATCGCGTCAAATCGCGTGGAAATACGTCACATCGAATCTAATCAAATAGATTAGGGAAGGGTAGGGGAGGGGCGGGTGGGTAGAATAGAACAGAATAGTACAGAATAGAATATAGTACAGTAGGGTAGAGTAGAGAGAGTAAAGCAGACAAGAGTAGAGCAGAGTAGAATTGAGTCAAATAGAGTCAAAGAGTGCAGGATATAGCTGAATAGAGCCAATTCTGGCCGAATCGAGTCCAATGGAAACAAAACGAGATGAATCACACCGAATTGCTCCGAATCGCATCCAATCGAATAGACTGGAGTATCGTAGGGTAGAGTAGAACAGAATAGAGTAGAATAGCGTAGAATGGAGAAGAGTGGAGTCAAATGGAGTCGAACAGAGACAAATAGAGTACAAAAGAGTCGAATCGAGCCAAATAGGGCCGAATAAGGCTGAACCGAGTGGAAACGAGCTGAATTGAAGCGATTCGAGCCAAATCGAGCTGAATCGAGCTGATGTTGCGGAATCGAGCCGACTCAAGTGTGATGGTGTCCGGTCGCATCGAAATGCTTTGAATCGAATCAAATGGAATCGATTAGAATAGGTTAGGGTAGGGTAGTTTATGATAGGAAGACTAGGGTAGATGCAAGTAGACTACATTAGAGTAGACAAGAGAAGGCTAGAGTAGAAGCCTAGAGTAGTAAGCTGGACTAGTCAGCTAGACTAGTGGCATAGAGCAGTAGCCTAGACAACTAGTCTTGAAGAGTACCCTAAGTCAGTAATCTGAACGAGTACCCTTGCCTGAACTCTTAGCCTAATCTAGTACCCTTGCCTTAACTAGTAGTCCTAACAAGTACCCTTGCCTTAACCAGTAGTCTTCACTAGTACCCTTGCCTTCACTAGTAGTATGTCCTTAACAAGTAGCCTGAACTGGTACCCTTGCCTTAACCAGTACCCTCAACAAGTACCCATGCCTTAACTAGTAGCCTGGCCTTAACTAGTACTCTGGCCTTAACTAGCAGCCTGAACTAGTACCCTTGCCTTAAGGGGTACCCTTGCCCGAACTATTCCCCTTAATTAGGACCCTTATTGAGTAACCCAAAGTAGTAGAGTATGGTACGGTGGGGTAGCATAGGGTAGAGAAGCATACGGTGGAACAGAGAAAATAGAAGGAAATAGAATAGAACAGCATAGGTCAGGGTAGGTTAGCTTAGTGTAGGGTATGGTAGAGTAGCATAGGATGGAATAGAGAAAATAGAAAAGGAGACTAGAAAAGAGCAGACTAGATTAGGATAGGGTAGGGTGGGGGAGGGTTTTGTAGAATACAGTAGTGTAGAATGGAATAGAATGGTGTGGAATGGAGTCAAATGGATTCGAACACTGATGCAGAGAGTAGAAAAGAGTTGAACAGGGCCGAATAACGCTGAATAGGACCACATATGGCCAAAATGAGCCGAATCGAGTCGAGTCGACCAGATTCGGGATGAATGGAGCCTAGTGGAGCTGAAATGAGCCAAATAGAGACAAACTGAACCCAGCAAAATCGAGCCAAAACACACTTAATTGCATCCTATTGCATCGGATCTCGTCGAATTCCATCAAATCCCACCAAAACGCATCAAATCTCGCGGAATCTCACCGAATCCCGTCGAATTGTCTCAAATCGGGTCGAATGGTGTCAAACTGAATGGAATCGAATTAAATTGAATAGATTAGAGTAGTGTAGGTTAGACTGGGATTCAGTAGGGAAGGGCACAGAAGAATAGAATAGAGTAGAACAGAAGAGAATACCAAGAGTAGAACGGAGTAGAGTTGAGTAGAGTGGAATAGTCAGAGTCGGGTAGTGCAGAATATAGATGAATAGATCCAATTCAAGCCCAATCGATTCGAATGGAGAGGAAAGGAGACAAATCGTGATGAATCGAATCGATTAGAATAGATTAGAGTAGGGTAGGGTAGAACAGAATAGAATAGAGTAGAAAAGAGTAGAGTGGTGTGGAATGGAGTTGAATGGAGCCAAATAGAGACAAATAAAGTAGAAAGGGTTGAGTAGAGCTGAACAGGGCTGAATAAGGTTCACTGGAGCCTAATTATGCTGAATTGAGCAGAATCGAGACGAATTGACCCAATTCAAGCCAAATAGAGCTAAATCGAGCCGATTCAAGCCTAATCACATGGAATCGCGTCGAAATGCGTTGAATCGAATAGATTAGAGCAGAGAAGGGTACGGTAGCAGAGGCTAGACTACAACACAACAGAACACAATAGAAAGAAGAGAATAGAATTAAGTAGAGTCGGGTCCAGTAGAATAGAGTCAAATCGAGTTGAAGAGAGCCGAAAAGAGCCAAACAGAGCTGAATACAGCCGAATTGACCAAATTCAAGGTGAATCGAGATGAATCATGTCGAGTCGTTTGAAACGTGTCGAATCGAATCAAATAGATTAGTGTGGGGAAGGTAAGGTTAGGGTAGGGTACAGAAGAATAGAATAGAGTAGAATAGAACAGAACAGAAAGAATCGAGTAGACTAGAGTCAAATAGAGTCGAATACTGCCAAAAAGAGCCGAATAGAGTGGAAAAGAGCCGAATAGAACCGAATCGAGTTTAATGGAGCAGAAAGGAGATGAATCGAGCCGATATGACCCGAATCAGGTCGAATCCCATTCAAGTGTGTCGAATAGCATAGAACAGATTACAGTAGGCTAAGTTAGGGTAGGGTAGGGTAGAATAGAGTGCAGTAGAACAGAAGAGAACAGAACTGAAAGAATAGGGTCGAGACGAGCAGAGTATAGAAGAGTAGAGTAGACCAGAGTCTAACATTGCCGAATAGAGCCAAATAGAGCCCAAAAGAGCTAAATGGATAGAAACCAAGACGAATCACACCGAATCCCGTTGGAATGGTGCCGTTTCGCGTCGAATCCCGTCGAATTGCATTGAATCTGATCAATTCCAATCCAATCAATTAGAATAGACTACAGTAAGGTAGAGTACAATACAATACAGTAGAGAATAGTTTAGGATGGAGTAGAATGGTGTAGCATGGAGTCGAGTGGAGTCGAAAAGAGATAATAGAGTTGAGTAGAGTCTAATAGAGCCGAATAGAGCTGAATAGAGCCTATTCGAGCTGACTAGAGCCGAATGGAGCCGATTAGAGCTGAATCGAACCGATTTGAGCCGATTGGGGATGAATGGAGTGGAAAGGAGCCGATTTGAGCCGAATCGCATCGAGACGCGTGGAATCGAATCCAGTAGAATAGATTAGATTAGGGTAGGATGGAATAGAGTAGACTAGAACACAGTAGAAGAGAATGGAAAGGATACAATAGAATAGAGTAGAAAAGGGTAGAGCAGAGCAGAATAGTGTAGAGTAGAATAGAGTAGAGTAGAACAGAGTCGAATCAAGCTGAATGGAGACGAAACGAGACAAATCGCGTCGAATGGCGTCAGATCCCATCGAATCAATTACAGTAGGGTATAGTAGAATAGCATAGAATGGAGTAGAATGGTGTGCAATGGAATCGAGTAGAGTAGAAAAGAGCTGAATAGAGCCGAATAGGGCCAAAGAGGGCCAAATCGAGCTGAATTGAGCGAAATCGAGCCGAATCCAGTGAATCGAGCCTAATGGAGCCAAATCGAGCCTAATCAAGCTGAATCGACACTATTCGAGACAAATGGAGCCGAATGGACATGAATCACACCGATTCGGCCCCTAGTCACGTCAAAATTTCTCGAATTCAATTGAATAGACTAGAGTAGGGGAGGTTCGGGTAGGCTAGAGTAGGGTAGAATAGAGTAGAATAGAATAAAACAGAACAGAACACAACAAAATAGAACAGAACAACACAGAACGAATACAGAAAAGAGTAGGCTAGAGTGGAGTAGAGGGGAATAGAGTAGAGTAGAATGGATTTGAACAGAGCCAAAATGAGCTGAATCGCGTTGAAATGGGTTGAATCAAATCCAATCAAGTGGATTACAATACCTTAGAGTTGGGTAGCACAGGGTAGGGTAGAATAGAATAGTACAGAACAGAGTAGAAACAATACAATAGAGTAGAGAAGAGTAGAATAGAGCTGAATAGAGCCAAATGCAGACAAAATGAGAGGAATCGTGTAGAAGCAAGTAGAGTAAATTAGAGTGGTGTTGGGTAGGGTAGAGCAGAATAAAGTAGAATAGTGTGGAATGAATAGAATGGAGTCAAGTAGAAACGAATAGAGTAGAAAAGAGTCGAATAGAGCAGAATAGGGCCGAAGAAGGCCAAATCGAGCAGATTCGAAGCGATTCAAGCCAAACCAAGCTGAATGGAGCCTAACTGAGCCGAATAGAGCCAAATCGAGCCGAATCGAGCCGATTCAAGCTTCATCGCCTCGAATCGCGTTCAACGCGTCAAATCCAATCGAGACGTATAGATTAGAGAAGGGGAGGGGAGGGGAGGGGAGAATAGAACAGAGTAGAGTGGAATAGAAGAGATTAGAACAGAATAGAAGGAATAGAATCGAGTAGAATCGAGTGGAAAAGAGTAGAGTCGAATACAGTCGAATAGAGCCGAATAAGCTGAATAGAGACGAATGGAGCTGAAGACAGCCGAAAAGAGCTGTATACTGCCGAATCACACCTAATCGAGCAGAATCAAGCAGAATCGCACTGACTGTCACCGAACAGCGTCGAATCGAATCAGGTCGAATCGAGTCGAGTCACATCGTTTTGAATCAAACAAGGTCAAATCGCTTCATATCGTGTCGAATCCCATCGAATCACGTCGAATAACTTCGAATTGCGTCAAACCTCAGAGAATCCTACTGAATCACGTCGAGTCGCATGGAATCTCATCAAATCCCTTCAGATCTTGCCGAATCCAGTCAAGTCCTATCAAATCGCTTTGCACGGAATCGAATTGAATCCAATAGATTAAAGTAGGGTAGGTTCGGGTGGGGTGCCGTTGGGTCGGGTAGGGTAGAATAGAATAGAGTACAACAGAATAGGAGCGAATAGAACAGAACAGAAAGAATACAACAGAATAGATTAGAGTCAAAGAGAGAGAACATAGCCGAATTGAGCCGAGTGGAGACAAAACGAGACGAATCACGTCCGGTTGCTTCGAATCGCGTCAAATCAAATCGAATCGATTAGAAGAGATTAGGGTAGGGAAGGGTAGAATAGAAGAGAGGAAAATAGTGAGGAATGGAGTTGAACGGAGTCCAATAGAGACGGATAGATATGAATAGAGTACAAAAGAGTCTAATAGAGCAGAATAGGGCCGAATAGGCCCAAATAAGGCCTAATTGAGCAGAATCCAGCAGAATCAATGGAATTCGAGCCTAATCGAGCCGAATGGAGTGAAATGGAGCCAAGTCGAGCCGAATAGAGCCGATTCGAACTGAATCGAGCTGATTCAAGCCTAATCGCGTCAAATCGCGTGGAAATACGTCACATCGAATCTAATCAAATAGATTAGGGAAGGGTAGGGGAGGGGCGGGTGGGTAGAATAGAACAGAATAGTACAGAATAGAATATAGTACAGTAGGGTAGAGTAGAGAGAGTAAAGCAGACAAGAGTAGAGCAGAGTAGAATTGAGTCAAATAGAGTCAAAGAGTGCAGGATATAGCTGAATAGAGCCAATTCTGGCCGAATCGAGTCCAATGGAAACAAAACGAGATGAATCACACCGAATTGCTCCGAATCGCATCCAATCGAATAGACTGGAGTATCGTAGGGTAGAGTAGAACAGAATAGAGTAGAATAGCGTAGAATGGAGAAGAGTGGAGTCAAATGGAGTCGAACAGAGACAAATAGAGTACAAAAGAGTCGAATCGAGCCAAATAGGGCCGAATAAGGCTGAACCGAGTGGAAACGAGCTGAATTGAAGCGATTCGAGCCAAATCGAGCTGAATCGAGCTGATGTTGCGGAATCGAGCCGACTCAAGTGTGATGGTGTCCGGTCGCATCGAAATGCTTTGAATCGAATCAAATGGAATCGATTAGAATAGGTTAGGGTAGGGTAGTTTATGATAGGAAGACTAGGGTAGATGCAAGTAGACTACATTAGAGTAGACAAGAGAAGGCTAGAGTAGAAGCCTAGAGTAGTAAGCTGGACTAGTCAGCTAGACTAGTGGCATAGAGCAGTAGCCTAGACAACTAGTCTTGAAGAGTACCCTAAGTCAGTAATCTGAACGAGTACCCTTGCCTGAACTCTTAGCCTAATCTAGTACCCTTGCCTTAACTAGTAGTCCTAACAAGTACCCTTGCCTTAACCAGTAGTCTTCACTAGTACCCTTGCCTTCACTAGTAGTATGTCCTTAACAAGTAGCCTGAACTGGTACCCTTGCCTTAACCAGTACCCTCAACAAGTACCCATGCCTTAACTAGTAGCCTGGCCTTAACTAGTACTCTGGCCTTAACTAGCAGCCTGAACTAGTACCCTTGCCTTAAGGGGTACCCTTGCCCGAACTATTCCCCTTAATTAGGACCCTTATTGAGTAACCCAAAGTAGTAGAGTATGGTACGGTGGGGTAGCATAGGGTAGAGAAGCATACGGTGGAACAGAGAAAATAGAAGGAAATAGAATAGAACAGCATAGGTCAGGGTAGGTTAGCTTAGTGTAGGGTATGGTAGAGTAGCATAGGATGGAATAGAGAAAATAGAAAAGGAGACTAGAAAAGAGCAGACTAGATTAGGATAGGGTAGGGTGGGGGAGGGTTTTGTAGAATACAGTAGTGTAGAATGGAATAGAATGGTGTGGAATGGAGTCAAATGGATTCGAACACTGATGCAGAGAGTAGAAAAGAGTTGAACAGGGCCGAATAACGCTGAATAGGACCACATATGGCCAAAATGAGCCGAATCGAGTCGAGTCGACCAGATTCGGGATGAATGGAGCCTAGTGGAGCTGAAATGAGCCAAATAGAGACAAACTGAACCCAGCAAAATCGAGCCAAAACACACTTAATTGCATCCTATTGCATCGGATCTCGTCGAATTCCATCAAATCCCACCAAAACGCATCAAATCTCGCGGAATCTCACCGAATCCCGTCGAATTGTCTCAAATCGGGTCGAATGGTGTCAAACTGAATGGAATCGAATTAAATTGAATAGATTAGAGTAGTGTAGGTTAGACTGGGATTCAGTAGGGAAGGGCACAGAAGAATAGAATAGAGTAGAACAGAAGAGAATACCAAGAGTAGAACGGAGTAGAGTTGAGTAGAGTGGAATAGTCAGAGTCGGGTAGTGCAGAATATAGATGAATAGATCCAATTCAAGCCCAATCGATTCGAATGGAGAGGAAAGGAGACAAATCGTGATGAATCGAATCGATTAGAATAGATTAGAGTAGGGTAGGGTAGAACAGAATAGAATAGAGTAGAAAAGAGTAGAGTGGTGTGGAATGGAGTTGAATGGAGCCAAATAGAGACAAATAAAGTAGAAAGGGTTGAGTAGAGCTGAACAGGGCTGAATAAGGTTCACTGGAGCCTAATTATGCTGAATTGAGCAGAATCGAGACGAATTGACCCAATTCAAGCCAAATAGAGCTAAATCGAGCCGATTCAAGCCTAATCACATGGAATCGCGTCGAAATGCGTTGAATCGAATAGATTAGAGTAGAGAAGGGTACGGTAGCAGAGGCTAGACTACAACACAACAGAACACAATAGAAAGAAGAGAATAGAATTAAGTAGAGTCGGGTCCAGTAGAATAGAGTCAAATCGAGTTGAAGAGAGCCGAAAAGAGCCAAACAGAGCTGAATACAGCCGAATTGACCAAATTCAAGGTGAATCGAGATGAATCATGTCGAGTCGTTTGAAACGTGTCGAATCGAATCAAATAGATTAGTGTGGGGAAGGTAAGGTTAGGGTAGGGTAAAGAAGAATAGAATAGAGTAGAATAGAACAGAACAGAAAGAATCGAGTAGACTAGAGTCAAATAGAGTCGAATACTGCCAAAAAGAGCCGAATAGAGTGGAAAAGAGCCGAATAGAACCGAATCGAGTTTAATGGAGCAGAAAGGAGATGAATCGAGCCGATATGACCCGAATCAGGTCGAATCCCATTCAAGTGTGTCGAATAGCATAGAACAGATTACAGTAGGCTAAGTTAGGGTAGGGTAGGGTAGAATAGAGTGCAGTAGAACAGAAGAGAACAGAACTGAAAGAATAGGGTCGAGACGAGCAGAGTATAGAAGAGTAGAGTAGACCAGAGTCTAACATTGCCGAATAGAGCCAAATAGAGCCCAAAAGAGCTAAATGGATAGAAACCAAGACGAATCACACCGAATCCCGTTGGAATGGTGCCGTTTCGCGTCGAATCCCGTCGAATTGCATTGAATCTGATCAATTCCAATCCAATCAATTAGAATAGACTACAGTAAGGTAGAGTACAATACAATACAGTAGAGAATAGTTTAGGATGGAGTAGAATGGTGTAGCATGGAGTCGAGTGGAGTCGAAAAGAGATAATAGAGTTGAGTAGAGTCTAATAGAGCCGAATAGAGCTGAATAGAGCCTATTCGAGCTGACTAGAGCCGAATGGAGCCGATTAGAGCTGAATCGAACCGATTTGAGCCGATTGGGGATGAATGGAGTGGAAAGGAGCCGATTTGAGCCGAATCGCATCGAGACGCGTGGAATCGAATCCAGTAGAATAGATTAGATTAGGGTAGGATGGAATAGAGTAGACTAGAACACAGTAGAAGAGAATGGAAAGGATACAATAGAATAGAGTAGAAAAGGGTAGAGCAGAGCAGAATAGTGTAGAGTAGAATAGAGTAGAGTAGAACAGAGTCGAATCAAGCTGAATGGAGACGAAACGAGACAAATCGCGTCGAATGGCGTCAGATCCCATCGAATCAATTACAGTAGGGTATAGTAGAATAGCATAGAATGGAGTAGAATGGTGTGCAATGGAATCGAGTAGAGTAGAAAAGAGCTGAATAGAGCCGAATAGGGCCAAAGAGGGCCAAATCGAGCTGAATTGAGCGAAATCGAGCCGAATCCAGTGAATCGAGCCTAATGGAGCCAAATCGAGCCTAATCAAGCTGAATCGACACTATTCGAGACAAATGGAGCCGAATGGACATGAATCACACCGATTCGGCCCCTAGTCACGTCAAAATTTCTCGAATTCAATTGAATAGACTAGAGTAGGGGAGGTTCGGGTAGGCTAGAGTAGGGTAGAATAGAGTAGAATAGAATAAAACAGAACAGAACACAACAAAATAGAACAGAACAACACAGAACGAATACAGAAAAGAGTAAGCTAGAGTGGAGTAGAGGGGAATAGAGTAGAGTAGAATGGATTTGAACAGAGCCAAAATGAGCTGAATCGCGTTGAAATGGGTTGAATCAAATCCAATCAAGTGGATTACAATACCTTAGAGTTGGGTAGCACAGGGTAGGGTAGAATAGAATAGTACAGAACAGAGTAGAAACAATACAATAGAGTAGAGAAGAGTAGAATAGAGCTGAATAGAGCCAAATGCAGACAAAATGAGAGGAATCGTGTAGAAGCAAGTAGAGTAAATTAGAGTGGTGTTGGGTAGGGTAGAGCAGAATAAAGTAGAATAGTGTGGAATGAATAGAATGGAGTCAAGTAGAAACGAATAGAGTAGAAAAGAGTCGAATAGAGCAGAATAGGGCCGAAGAAGGCCAAATCGAGCAGATTCGAAGCGATTCAAGCCAAACCAAGCTGAATGGAGCCTAACTGAGCCGAATAGAGCCAAATCGAGCCGAATCGAGCCGATTCAAGCTTCATCGCCTCGAATCGCGTTCAACGCGTCAAATCCAATCGAGACGTATAGATTAGAGAAGGGGAGGGGAGGGGAGGGGAGAATAGAACAGAGTAGAGTGGAATAGAAGAGATTAGAACAGAATAGAAGGAATAGAATCGAGTAGAATCGAGTGGAAAAGAGTAGAGTCGAATACAGTCGAATAGAGCCGAATAAGCTGAATAGAGACGAATGGAGCTGAAGACAGCCGAAAAGAGCTGTATACTGCCGAATCACACCTAATCGAGCAGAATCAAGCAGAATCGCACTGACTGTCACCGAACAGCGTCGAATCGAATCAGGTCGAATCGAGTCGAGTCACATCGTTTTGAATCAAACAAGGTCAAATCGCTTCATATCGTGTCGAATCCCATCGAATCACGTCGAATAACTTCGAATTGCGTCAAACCTCAGAGAATCCTACTGAATCACGTCGAGTCGCATGGAATCTCATCAAATCCCTTCAGATCTTGCCGAATCCAGTCAAGTCCTATCAAATCGCTTTGCACGGAATCGAATTGAATCCAATAGATTAAAGTAGGGTAGGTTCGGGTGGGGTGCCGTTGGGTCGGGTAGGGTAGAATAGAATAGAGTACAACAGAATAGGAGCGAATAGAACAGAACAGAAAGAATACAACAGAATAGATTAGAGTCAAAGAGAGAGAACATAGCCGAATTGAGCCGAGTGGAGACAAAACGAGACGAATCACGTCCGGTTGCTTCGAATCGCGTCAAATCAAATCGAATCGATTAGAAGAGATTAGGGTAGGGAAGGGTAGAATAGAAGAGAGGAAAATAGTGAGGAATGGAGTTGAACGGAGTCCAATAGAGACGGATAGATATGAATAGAGTACAAAAGAGTCTAATAGAGCAGAATAGGGCCGAATAGGCCCAAATAAGGCCTAATTGAGCAGAATCCAGCAGAATCAATGGAATTCGAGCCTAATCGAGCCGAATGGAGTGAAATGGAGCCAAGTCGAGCCGAATAGAGCCGATTCGAACTGAATCGAGCTGATTCAAGCCTAATCGCGTCAAATCGCGTGGAAATACGTCACATCGAATCTAATCAAATAGATTAGGGAAGGGTAGGGGAGGGGCGGGTGGGTAGAATAGAACAGAATAGTACAGAATAGAATATAGTACAGTAGGGTAGAGTAGAGAGAGTAAAGCAGACAAGAGTAGAGCAGAGTAGAATTGAGTCAAATAGAGTCAAAGAGTGCAGGATATAGCTGAATAGAGCCAATTCTGGCCGAATCGAGTCCAATGGAAACAAAACGAGATGAATCACACCGAATTGCTCCGAATCGCATCCAATCGAATAGATTGGAGTATCGTAGGGTAGAGTAGAACAGAATAGAGTAGAATAGCGTAGAATGGAGAAGAGTGGAGTCAAATGGAGTCGAACAGAGACAAATAGAGTAGAAAAGAGTCGAATCGAGCCAAATAGGGCCGAATAAGGCTGAACCGAGTGGAAACGAGCTGAATTGAAGCGATTCGAGCCAAATCGAGCTGAATCGAGCTGATGTTGCGGAATCGAGCCGACTCAAGCGTGATGGTGTCCGGTCGCATCGAAATGCTTTGAATCGAATCAAATGGAATCGATTAGAATAGGTTAGGGTAGGGTAGTTTATGATAGGAAGACTAGGGTAGATGCAAGTAGACTACATTAGAGTAGACAAGAGAAGGCTAGAGTAGAAGCCTAGACTAGTAAGCTGGACTAGTCAGCTAGACTAGTGGCATAGAGCAGTAGCCTAGACAACTAGTCTTGAAGAGTACCCTAAGTCAGTAATCTGAACGAGTACCCTTGCCTGAACTCTTAGCCTAATCTAGTACCCTTGCCTTAACTAGTAGTCCTAACAAGTACCCTTGCCTTAACCAGTAGTCTTCACTAGTACCCTTGCCTTCACTAGTAGTACGTCCTTAACAAGTAGCCTGAACTGGTACCCTTGCCTTAACCAGTACCCTCAACAAGTACCCATGCCTTAACTAGTAGCCTGGCCTTAACTAGTACCCTGGCCTTAACTAGTAGCCTGAACTAGTACCCTTGCCTTAAGGAGTACCCTTGCCCGAACTACTCCCCTTAATTAGGACCCTTATTGAGTAACCCAAAGTAGTAGAGTATGGTACGGTGGGGTAGCATAGGGTAGGGAAGCATACGGTGGGACAGAGAAAATAGAAGGAAATAGAATAGAACAGCATAGGTCAGGGTAGGTTAGCTTAGTGTAGGGTATGGTAGAGTAGCATAGGATGGAATCGAGAAAATAGAAAAGGAGACTAGAAAAGAGCAGACTAGATTAGGATAGGGTAGGGTGGGGGAGGGTTTTGTAGAATACAGTAGTGTAGAATGGAATAGAATGGTGTGGAATGGAGTCAAATGGATTCGAACACTGATGCAGAGAGTAGAAAAGAGTTGAACAGAGCCGAATAACGCTGAATAGGACCACATATGGCCAAAATGAGCCGAATCGAGTCGAGTCGACCAGATTCGGGATGAATGGAGCCTAGTGGAGCTGAAATGAGCCAAATAGAGACAAACTGAACCCAGCAAAATCGAGCCAAAACACACTTAATTGCATCCTATTGCATCGGATCTCGTCGAATTCCATCAAATCCCACCAAAACGCATCAAATCTCGCGGAATCTCACCGAATCCCGTCGAATTGTCTCAAATCGGGTCGAATGGTGTCAAACTGAATGGAATCGAATTAAATTGAATAGATTAGAGTAGTGTAGGTTAGACTGGGATTCAGTAGGGAAGGGCACAGAAGAATAGAATAGAGTAGAACAGAAGAGAATACCAAGAGTAGAACGGAGTAGAGTTGAGTAGAGTGGAATAGTCAGAGTCGGGTAGTGCAGAATATAGATGAATAGATCCAATTCAAGCCCAATCGATTCGAATGGAGAGGAAAGGAGACAAATCGTGATGAATCGAATCGATTAGAATAGATTAGAGTAGGGTAGGGTAGAACAGAATAGAATAGAGTAGAAAAGAGTAGAGTGGTGTGGAATGGAGTTGAATGGAGCCAAATAGAGACAAATAAAGTAGAAAGGGTTGAGTAGAGCTGAACAGGGCTGAATAAGGTTCACTGGAGCCTAATTATGCTGAATTGAGCAGAATCGAGACGAATTGACCCAATTCAAGCCAAATAGAGCTAAATCGAGCCGATTCAAGCCTAATCACATGGAATCGCGTCGAAATGCGTTGAATCGAATAGATTAGAGTAGAGAAGGGTACGGTAGCAGAGGCTAGACTACAACACAACAGAACACAATAGAAAGAAGAGAATAGAATTAAGTAGAGTCGGGTCCAGTAGAATAGAGTCAAATCGAGTTGAAGAGAGCCGAAAAGAGCCAAACAGAGCTGAATACAGCCGAATTGACCAAATTCAAGGTGAATCGAGATGAATCATGTCGAGTCGTTTGAAACGTGTCTAATCGAATCAAATAGATTAGTGTGGGGAAGGTAAGGTTAGGGTAGGGTAAAGAAGAATAGAATAGAGTAGAATAGAACAGAACAGAAAGAATCGAGTAGACTAGAGTCAAATAGAGTCGAATACTGCCAAAAAGAGCCGAATAGAGTGGAAAAGAGCCGAATAGAACCGAATCGAGTTTAATGGAGCAGAAAGGAGATGAATCGAGCCGATATGACCCGAATCAGGTCGAATCCCATTCAAGTGTGTCGAATAGCATAGAACAGATTACAGTAGGCTAAGTTAGGGTAGGGTAGGGTAGAATAGAGTGCAGTAGAACAGAAGAGAACAGAACTGAAAGAATAGGGTCGAGACGAGCAGAGTATAGAAGAGTAGAGTAGACCAGAGTCTAACATTGCCGAATAGAGCCAAATAGAGCCCAAAAGAGCTAAATGGATAGAAACCAAGACGAATCACACCGAATCCCGTTGGAATGGTGCCGTTTCGCGTCGAATCCCGTCGAATTGCATTGAATCTGATCAATTCCAATCCAATCAATTAGAATAGACTACAGTAAGGTAGAGTACAATACAATACAGTAGAGAATAGTTTAGGATGGAGTAGAATGGTGTAGCATGGAGTCGAGTGGAGTCGAAAAGAGATAATAGAGTTGAGTAGAGTCTAATAGAGCCGAATAGAGCTGAATAGAGCCTATTCGAGCTGACTAGAGCCGAATGGAGCCGATTAGAGCTGAATCGAACCGATTTGAGCCGATTGGGGATGAATGGAGTGGAAAGGAGCCGATTTGAGCCGAATCGCATCGAGACGCGTGGAATCGAATCCAGTAGAATAGATTAGATTAGGGTAGGATGGAATAGAGTAGACTAGAACACAGTAGAAGAGAATGGAAAGGATACAATAGAATAGAGTAGAAAAGGGTAGAGCAGAGCAGAATAGTGTAGAGTAGAATAGAGTAGAGTAGAACAGAGTCGAATCAAGCTGAATGGAGACGAAACGAGACAAATCGCGTCGAATGCCGTCAAATCCCATCGAATCAATTACAGTAGGGTATAGTAGAATAGCATAGAATGGAGTAGAATGGTGTGCAATGGAATCGAGTAGAGTAGAAAAGAGCTGAATAGAGCCGAATAGGGCCAAAGAGGGCCAAATCGAGCTGAATTGAGCGAAATCGAGCCGAATCCAGTGAATCGAGCCTAATGGAGCCAAATCGAGCCTAATCAAGCTGAATCGACACTATTCGAGACAAATGGAGCCGAATGGACATGAATCACACCGATTCGGCCCCTAGTCGCGTCAAAATTTCTTGAATTCAATTGAATAGACTAGAGTAGGGGAGGTTCGGGTAGGCTAGAGTAGGGTAGAATAGAGTAGAATAGAATAAAACAGAACAGAACAGAACACAACAAAATAGAACAGAACAACACAGAACGAATACAGAAAAGAGTAAGCTAGAGTGGAGTAGAGGGGAATAGAGTAGAGTAGAATGGATTTGAACAGAGCCAAAATGAGCTGAATCGCGTTGAAATGGGTTGAATCAAATCCAATCAAGTGGATTACAATACCTTAGAGTTGGGTAGCACAGGGTAGGGTAGAATAGAGTAGAATAGTACAGAACAGAGTAGAAACAATACAATAGAGTAGAGAAGAGTAGAATAGAGCTGAATAGAGCCAAATGCAGACAAAATGAGAGGAATCGTGTAGAAGCAAGTAGAGTAAATTAGAGTGGTGTTGGGTAGGGTAGAGCAGAATAAAGTAGAATAGTGTGGAATGAATAGAATGGAGTCAAGTAGAAACGAATAGAGTAGAAAAGAGTCGAATAGAGCAGAATAGGGCCGAAGAAGGCCAAATCGAGCAGATTCGAAGCGATTCAAGCCAAACCAAGCTGAATGGAGCCTAACTGAGCCGAATAGAGCCAAATCGAGCCGAATCGAGCCGATTCAAGCTTCATCGCCTCGAATCGCGTTCAACGCGTCAAATCCAATCGAGACGTATAGATTAGAGAAGGGGAGGGGAGGGGAGGGGAGAATAGAACAGAGTAGAGTGGAATAGAAGAGATTAGAACAGAATAGAAGGAATAGAATCGAGTAGAATCGAGTGGAAAAGAGTAGAGTCGAATACAGTCGAATAGAGCCGAATAAGCTGAATAGAGACGAATGGAGCTGAAGACAGCCGAAAAGAGCTGTATACTGCCGAATCACACCTAATCGAGCGGAATCAAGCAGAATCGCACTGACTGTCACCGAACAGCGTCGAATCGAATCAGGTCGAATCGAGTCGAGTCACATCGTTTTGAATCAAACAAGGTCAAATCGCTTCATATCGTGTCGAATCCCATCGAATCACGTCGAATAACTTCGAATTGCGTCAAACCTCAGAGAATCCTACTGAATCACGTCGAGTCGCATGGAATCTCATCAAATCCCTTCAGATCTTGCCGAATCCAGTCAAGTCCTATCAAATCGCTTTGCACGGAATCGAATTGAATCCAATAGATTAAAGTAGGGTAGGTTCGGGTGGGGTGCCGTTGGGTCGGGTAGGGTAGAATAGAATAGAGTACAACAGAATAGGAGAGAATAGAACAGAACAGAAAGAATACAACAGAATAGAATAGAGTCAAAGAGAGAGAACATAGCCGAATTGAGCCGAGTGGAGACAAAACGAGACGAATCACGTCCGGTTGCTTCGAATCGCGTCAAATCAAATCGAATCGATTAGAAGAGATTAGGGTAGGGAAGGGTAGAATAGAAGAGAGGAAAATAGTGAGGAATGGAGTTGAACGGAGTCCAATAGAGACGGATAGATATGAATAGAGTACAAAAGAGTCTAATAGAGCAGAATAGGGCCGAATAGGCCCAAATAAGGCCTAATTGAGCAGAATCCAGCAGAATCAATGGAATTCGAGCCTAATCGAGCCGAATGGAGTGAAATGGAGCCAAGTCGAGCTGAATAGAGCCGATTCGAACTGAATCGAGCTGATTCAAGCCTAATCGCGTCAAATCGCGTGGAAATACGTCACATCGAATCTAATCAAATAGATTAGGGAAGGGTAGGGGAGGGGCGGGTGGGTAGAATAGAACAGAATAGTACAGAATAGAATATAGTACAGTAGGGTAGAGTAGAGAGAGTAAAGCAGACAAGAGTAGAGCAGAGTAGAATTGAGTCAAATAGAGTCAAAGAGTGCAGGATATAGCTGAATAGAGCCAATTCTGGCCGAATCGAGTCCAATGGAAACAAAACGAGATGAATCACACCGAATTGCTCCGAATCGCATCCAATCGAATAGATTGGAGTATCGTAGGGTAGAGTAGAACAGAATAGAGTAGAATAGCGTAGAATGGAGAAGAGTGGAGTCAAATGGAGTCGAACAGAGACAAATAGAGTAGAAAAGAGTCGAATCGAGCCAAATAGGGCCGAATAAGGCTGAACCGAGTGGAAACGAGCTGAATTGAAGCGATTCGAGCCAAATCGAGCTGAATCGAGCTGATGTTGCGGAATCGAGCCGACTCAAGCGTGATGGTGTCCGGTCGCATCGAAATGCTTTGAATCGAATCAAATGGAATCGATTAGAATAGGTTAGGGTAGGGTAGTTTATGATAGGAAGACTAGGGTAGATGCAAGTAGACTACATTAGAGTAGACAAGAGAAGGCTAGAGTAGAAGCCTAGACTAGTAAGCTGGACTAGTCAGCTAGACTAGTGGCATAGAGCAGTAGCCTAGACAACTAGTCTTGAAGAGTACCCTAAGTCAGTAATCTGAACGAGTACCCTTGCCTGAACTCTTAGCCTAATCTAGTACCCTTGCCTTAACTAGTAGTCCTAACAAGTACCCTTGCCTTAACCAGTAGTCTTCACTAGTACCCTTGCCTTCACTAGTAGTACGTCCTTAACAAGTAGCCTGAACTGGTACCCTTGCCTTAACCAGTACCCTCAACAAGTACCCATGCCTTAACTAGTAGCCTGGCCTTAACTAGTACCCTGGCCTTAACTAGTAGCCTGAACTAGTACCCTTGCCTTAAGGAGTACCCTTGCCCGAACTACTCCCCTTAATTAGGACCCTTATTGAGTAACCCAAAGTAGTAGAGTATGGTACGGTGGGGTAGCATAGGGTAGGGAAGCATACGGTGGGACAGAGAAAATAGAAGGAAATAGAATAGAACAGCATAGGTCAGGGTAGGTTAGCTTAGTGTAGGGTATGGTAGAGTAGCATAGGATGGAATAGAGAAAATAGAAAAGGAGACTAGAAAAGAGCAGACTAGATTAGGATAGGGTAGGGTGGGGGAGGGTTTTGTAGAATACAGTAGTGTAGAATGGAATAGAATGGTGTGGAATGGAGTCAAATGGATTCGAACACTGATGCAGAGAGTAGAAAAGAGTTGAACAGGGCCGAATAACGCTGAATAGGACCACATATGGCCAAAATGAGCCGAATCGAGTCGAGTCGACCAGATTCGGGATGAATGGAGCCTAGTGGAGCTGAAATGAGCCAAATAGAGACAAACTGAACCCAGCAAAATCGAGCCAAAACACACTTAATTGCATCCTATTGCATCGGATCTCGTCGAATTCCATCAAATCCCACCAAAACGCATCAAATCTCGCGGAATCTCACCGAATCCCGTCGAATTGTCTCAAATCGGGTCGAATGGTGTCAAACTGAATGGAATCGAATTAAATTGAATAGATTAGAGTAGTGTAGGTTAGACTGGGATTCAGTAGGGAAGGGCACAGAAGAATAGAATAGAGTAGAACAGAAGAGAATACCAAGAGTAGAACGGAGTAGAGTTGAGTAGAGTGGAATAGTCAGAGTCGGGTAGTGCAGAATATAGATGAATAGATCCAATTCAAGCCCAATCGATTCGAATGGAGAGGAAAGGAGACAAATCGTGATGAATCGAATCGATTAGAATAGATTAGAGTAGGGTAGGGTAGAACAGAATAGAATAGAGTAGAAAAGAGTAGAGTGGTGTGGAATGGAGTTGAATGGAGCCAAATAGAGACAAATAAAGTAGAAAGGGTTGAGTAGAGCTGAACAGGGCTGAATAAGGTTCACTGGAGCCTAATTATGCTGAATTGAGCAGAATCGAGACGAATTGACCCAATTCAAGCCAAATAGAGCTAAATCGAGCCGATTCAAGCCTAATCACATGGAATCGCGTCGAAATGCGTTGAATCGAATAGATTAGAGTAGAGAAGGGTACGGTAGCAGAGGCTAGACTACAACACAACAGAACACAATAGAAAGAAGAGAATAGAATTAAGTAGAGTCGGGTCCAGTAGAATAGAGTCAAATCGAGTTGAAGAGAGCCGAAAAGAGCCAAACAGAGCTGAATACAGCCGAATTGACCAAATTCAAGGTGAATCGAGATGAATCATGTCGAGTCGTTTGAAACGTGTCGAATCGAATCAAATAGATTAGTGTGGGGAAGGTAAGGTTAGGGTAGGGTAGAGAAGAATAGAATAGAGTAGAATAGAACAGAACAGAAAGAATCGAGTAGACTAGAGTCAAATAGAGTCGAATACTGCCAAAAAGAGCCGAATAGAGTGGAAAAGAGCCGAATAGAACCGAATCGAGTTTAATGGAGCAGAAAGGAGATGAATCGAGCCGATATGACCCGAATCAGGTCGAATCCCATTCAAGTGTGTCGAATAGCATAGAACAGATTACAGTAGGCTAAGTTAGGGTAGGGTAGGGTAGAATAGAGTGCAGTAGAACAGAAGAGAACAGAACTGAAAGAATAGGGTCGAGACGAGCAGAGTATAGAAGAGTAGAGTAGACCAGAGTCTAACATTGCCGAATAGAGCCAAATAGAGCCCAAAAGAGCTAAATGGATAGAAACCAAGACGAATCACACCGAATCCCGTTGGAATGGTGCCGTTTCGCGTCGAATCCCGTCGAATTGCATTGAATCTGATCAATTCCAATCCAATCAATTAGAATAGACTACAGTAAGGTAGAGTACAATACAATACAGTAGAGAATAGTTTAGGATGGAGTAGAATGGTGTAGCATGGAGTCGAGTGGAGTCGAAAAGAGATAATAGAGTTGAGTAGAGTCTAATAGAGCCGAATAGAGCTGAATAGAGCCTATTCGAGCTGACTAGAGCCGAATGGAGCCGATTAGAGCCGAATCGAACCGATTTGAGCCGATTGGGGATGAATGGAGTGGAAAGGAGCCGATTTGAGCCGAATCGCATCGAGACGCGTGGAATCGAATCCAGTAGAATAGATTAGATTAGGGTAGGATGGAATAGAGTAGACTAGAACACAGTAGAAGAGAATGGAAAGGATACAATAGAATAGAGTAGAAAAGGGTAGAGCAGAGCAGAATAGTGTAGAGTAGAATAGAGTAGAGTAGAACAGAGTCGAATCAAGCTGAATGGAGACGAAACGAGACAAATCGCGTCGAATGCCGTCAAATCCCATCGAATCAATTACAGTAGGGTATAGTAGAATAGCATAGAATGGAGTAGAATGGTGTGCAATGGAATCGAGTAGAGTAGAAAAGAGCTGAATAGAGCCGAATAGGGCCAAAGAGGGCCAAATCGAGCTGAATTGAGCGAAATCGAGCCGAATCCAGTGAATCGAGCCTAATGGAGCCAAATCGAGCCTAATCAAGCTGAATCGACACTATTCGAGACAAATGGAGCCGAATGGACATGAATCACACCGATTCGGCCCCTAGTCGCGTCAAAATTTCTCGAATTCAATTGAATAGACTAGAGTAGGGGAGGTTCGGGTAGGCTAGAGTAGGGTAGAATAGAGTAGAATAGAATAAAACAGAACAGAACACAACAAAATAGAACAGAACAACACAGAACGAATACAGAAAAGAGTAAGCTAGAGTGGAGTAGAGGGGAATAGAGTAGAGTAGAATGGATTTGAACAGAGCCAAATTGAGCTGAATCGCGTTGAAATGGGTTGAATCAAATCCAATCAAGTGGATTACAATACCTTAGAGTTGGGTAGCACAGGGTAGGGTAGAATAGAGTAGAATAGTACAGAACAGAGTAGAAACAATACAATAGAGTAGAGAAGAGTAGAATAGAGCTGAATAGAGCCAAATGCAGACAAAATGAGAGGAATCGTGTAGAAGCAAGTAGAGTAAATTAGAGTGGTGTTGGGTAGGGTAGAGCAGAATAGAGTAGAATAGTGTGGAATGAATAGAATGGAGTAGAATGGAGTCAAGTAGAAACGAATAGAGTAGAAAAGAGTCGAATAGAGCAGAATAGGGCCGAAGAAGGCCAAATCGAGCAGATTCGAAGCGATTCAAGCCAAACCAAGCTGAATGGAGCCTAACTGAGCCGAATAGAGCCAAATCGAGCCGAATCGAGCCGATTCAAGCTTCATCGCCTGGAATCGCGTTCAACGCGTCAAATCCAATCGAGACGTATAGATTAGAGAAGGGGAGGGGAGGGGAGGGGAGAATAGAACAGAGTAGAGTGGAATAGAAGAGATTAGAACAGAATAGAAGGAATAGAATCGAGTAGAATCGAGTGGAAAAGAGTAGAGTCGAATACAGTCGAATAGAGCCGAATAAGCTGAATAGAGACGAATGGAGCTGAAGACAGCCGAAAAGAGCTGTATACTGCCGAATCACACCTAATCGAGCGGAATCAAGCAGAATCGCACTGACTGTCACCGAACAGCGTCGAATCGAATCAGGTCGAATCGAGTCGAGTCACATCGTTTTGAATCAAACAAGGTCAAATCGCTTCATATCGTGTCGAATCCCATCGAATCACGTCGAATAACTTCGAATTGCGTCAAACCTCAGAGAATCCTACTGAATCACGTCGAGTCGCATGGAATCTCATCAAATCCCTTCAGATCTTGCCGAATCCAGTCAAGTCCTATCAAATCGCTTTGCACGGAATCGAATTGAATCCAATAGATTAAAGTAGGGTAGGTTCGGGTGGGGTGCCGTTGGGTCGGGTAGGGTAGAATAGAATAGAGTACAACAGAATAGGAGCGAATAGAACAGAACAGAAAGAATACAACAGAATAGAATAGAGTCAAAGAGAGAGAACATAGCCGAATTGAGCCGAGTGGAGACAAAACGAGACGAATCACGTCCGGTTGCTTCGAATCGCGTCAAATCAAATCGAATCGATTAGAAGAGATTAGGGTAGGGAAGGGTAGAATAGAAGAGAGGAAAATAGTGAGGAATGGAGTTGAACGGAGTCCAATAGAGACGGATAGATATGAATAGAGTACAAAAGAGTCTAATAGAGCAGAATAGGGCCGAATAGGCCCAAATAAGGCCTAATTGAGCAGAATCCAGCAGAATCGATGGAATTCGAGCCTAATCGAGCCAAATGGAGTGAAATGGAGCCAAGTCGAGCCGAATAGAGCCGATTCGAACTGAATCGAGCTGATTCAAGCCTAATCGCGTCAAATCGCGTGGAAATACGTCACATCGAATCTAATCAAATAGATTAGGGAAGGGTAGGGGAGGGGCGGGTGGGTAGAATAGAACAGAATAGTACAGAATAGAATATAGTACAGTAGGGTAGAGTAGAGAGAGTAAAGCAGACAAGAGTAGAGCAGAGTAGAATTGAGTCAAATAGAGTCAAAGAGTGCAGGATATAGCTGAATAGAGCCAATTCTGGCCGAATCGAGTCCAATGGAAACAAAACGAGATGAATCACACCGAATTGCTCCGAATCGCATCCAATCGAATAGATTGGAGTATCGTAGGGTAGAGTAGAACAGAATAGAGTAGAATAGCGTAGAATGGAGAAGAGTGGAGTCAAATGGAGTCGAACAGAGACAAACAGAGTAGAAAAGAGTCGAATCGAGCCAAATAGGGCCGAATAAGGCTGAACCGAGTGGAAACGAGCTGAATTGAAGCGATTCGAGCCAAATCGAGCTGAATCGAGCTGATGTTGCGGAATCGAGCCGACTCAAGCGTGATGGTGTCCGGTCGCATCGAAATGCTTTGAATCGAATCAAATGGAATCGATTAGAATAGGTTAGGGTAGGGTAGTTTATGATAGGAAGACTAGGGTAGATGCAAGTAGACTACATTAGAGTAGACAAGAGAAGGCTAGAGTAGAAGCCTAGACTAGTAAGCTGGACTAGTCAGCTAGACTAGTGGCATAGAGCAGTAGCCTAGACAACTAGTCTTGAAGAGTACCCTAAGTCAGTAATCTGAACGAGTACCCTTGCCTGAACTCTTAGCCTAATCTAGTACCCTTGCCTTAACTAGTAGTCCTAACAAGTACCCTTGCCTTAACCAGTAGTCTTCACTAGTACCCTTGCCTTCACTAGTAGTACGTCCTTAACAAGTAGCCTGAACTGGTACCCTTGCCTTAACCAGTACCCTCAACAAGTACCCATGCCTTAACTAGTAGCCTGGCCTTAACTAGTACCCTGGCCTTAACTAGTAGCCTGAACTAGTACCCTTGCCTTAAGGAGTACCCTTGCCCGAACTACTCCCCTTAATTAGGACCCTTATTGAGTAACCCAAAGTAGTAGAGTATGGTACGGTGGGGTAGCATAGGGTAGGGAAGCATACGGTGGGACAGAGAAAATAGAAGGAAATAGAATAGAACAGCATAGGTCAGGGTAGGTTAGCTTAGTGTAGGGTATGGTAGAGTAGCATAGGATGGAATAGAGAAAATAGAAAAGGAGACTAGAAAAGAGCAGACTAGATTAGGATAGGCTAGGGTGGGGGAGGGTTTTGTAGAATACAGTAGTGTAGAATGGAATAGAATGGTGTGGAATGGAGTCAAATGGATTCGAACACTGATGCAGAGAGTAGAAAAGAGTTGAACAGAGCCGAATAACGCTGAATAGGACCACATATGGCCAAAATGAGCCGAATCGAGTCGAGTCGACCAGATTCGGGATGAATGGAGCCTAGTGGAGCTGAAATGAGCCAAATAGAGACAAACTGAACCCAGCAAAATCGAGCCAAAACACACTTAATTGCATCCTATTGCATCGGATCTCGTCGAATTCCATCAAATCCCACCAAAACGCATCAAATCTCGCGGAATCTCACCGAATCCCGTCGAATTGTCTCAAATCGGGTCGAATGGTGTCAAACTGAATGGAATCGAATTAAATTGAATAGATTAGAGTAGTGTAGGTTAGACTGGGATTCAGTAGGGAAGGGCACAGAAGAATAGAATAGAGTAGAACAGAAGAGAATACCAAGAGTAGAACGGAGTAGAGTTGAGTAGAGTGGAATAGTCAGAGTCGGGTAGTGCAGAATATAGATGAATAGATCCAATTCAAGCCGAATCGATTCGAATGGAGAGGAAAGGAGACAAATCGTGATGAATCGAATCGATTAGAATAGATTAGAGTAGGGTAGGGTAGAACAGAATAGAATAGAGTAGAAAAGAGTAGAGTGGTGTGGAATGGAGTTGAATGGAGCCAAATAGAGACAAATAAAGTAGAAAGGGTTGAGTAGAGCTGAACAGGGCTGAATAAGGTTCACTGGAGCCTAACTATGCTGAATTGAGCAGAATCGAGACGAATTGACCCAATTCAAGCCAAATAGAGCTAAATCGAGCCGATTCAAGCCTAATCACATGGAATCGCGTCGAAATGCGTTGAATCGAATAGATTAGAGTAGAGAAGGGTACGGTAGCAGAGGCTAGACTACAACACAACAGAACACAATAGAAAGAAGAGAATAGAATTAAGTAGAGTCGGGTCCAGTAGAATAGAGTCAAATCGAGCTGAAGAGAGCCGAAAAGAGCCAAACAGAGCTGAATACAGCCGAATTGACCAAATTCAAGGTGAATCGAGATGAATCATGTCGAGTCGTTTGAAACGTGTCGAATCGAATCAAATAGATTAGTGTGGGGAAGGTAAGGTTAGGGTAGGGTAGAGAAGAATAGAATAGAGTAGAATAGAACAGAACAGAAAGAATCGAGTAGACTAGAGTCAAATAGAGTCGAATACTGCCAAAAAGAGCCGAATAGAGTGGAAAAGAGCCGAATAGAACCGAATCGAGTTTAATGGAGCAGAAAGGAGATGAATCGAGCCGATATGACCCGAATCAGGTCGAATCCCATTCAAATGTGTCGAATAGCATAGAACAGATTACAGTAGGCTAAGTTAGGGTAGGGTAGGGTAGAATAGAGTGCAGTAGAACAGAACAGAACAGAACTGAAAGAATAGAGTCGAGACGAGCAGAGTATAGAAGAGTAGAGTAGAGCAGAGTCGAACATTGTCGAATAGGGCCAAATAGAGCCCAAAAGAGCTAAATGGATAGAAACCAAGATGAATCACGCCGAATCCCGTGGAATCGTGCCGTATCGCGTTGAATCCCGTCGAATTGCATTGAATCTGATCAATTCCAATCCAATCCAATCCAATCAATTAGAATAGACTAGAGTAGGGTAGAGTACAATACAATACAGTAGAGAATAGTTTAGGATGGAGTAGAATGGTGTAGCGTGGAGTCGAAAAGAGATAATAGAGTTGAGTAGAGTCTAATAGAGCCGAATCGAGCTGAATAGAGCCTATTCGAGCTGACTAGAGCCGAATGGAGCCTATTAGAGCTGAATCGAACCGATTTGAGCCGATTGGGGATGAATGGAGTGGAAAGGAGCCGATTTGAGCCGAATCGCATGGAGATGCGTGGAATCGAATCCAGTAGAATAGATTAGATTAGGGTAGGATGGAATAGAGTAGACTTGAACACAGTAGAAGAGAATGGAAAGGATACAATAGAATAGAGTAGAAAAGGGTAGAGCAGAGCAGAATAGTGTAGAGTAGAATAGAGTAGAGTAGAACAGAGTCGAATCAAGCTGAATGGAGACGAAACGAGACAAATCGCGTCGAATGGCGTCGAATCCCATCGAATCAATTACAGTAGGGAATAGTAGAAGAGCATAGAATGGAGTAGAATGGTGTGCAATGGAATCGAGTAGAGTAGAAAAGAGCTGAAGAGAGCCGAAGAGGGCCAAAGAGGGCCAAATCGAGCTGAACCGAGAGAAATCGAGCCGAATCCAGTGAATCGAGCCTAACGGAGCCAAATCGAGCCTAATCGAGCTGAATCGACACTATTCGAGACAAATGGAGCCGAATGGACATGAATCACACCGATGCGGCCCCTAGTCGCGTCAAAGTTTCTCGAATTCAATTGAATAGACTAGAGTAGGGGAGGTTCGGGTAGGCTAGAGTAGGGTAGAATAGAGTAGAATAGAATAAAACAGAACAGAACACAACAAAATAGAACAGAACAACACAGAACGAATACAGAAAAGAGTAGGCTAGAGTAGAGTAGAGGGGAATAGAGTAGAGTAGAATAGATTTGAACAGAGCCAAATCGAGACGAATCACGTTGAAATGGGTTGAATCAAATCCAATCAAGTGGATTACAATACCTTAGAGTTGGGTAGCATAGGGTAGGGTAGAATAGAGTAGAATAGTACAGAACAGAGTAGAAACAATACAATAGAGTAGAGTAGAATAGAGCTGAATAGAGCCAAATGCAGACAAAATGAGAGGAATCGTGTAGAAGCAAGTAGAGTAAATTAGAGTGGTGTTGGGTAGGGTAGAGCAGAATAGAGTAGAATAGTGTGGAATGAATAGAATGGAGTAGAATGGAGTCAAGTAGAAACGAATAGAGTAGAAGAGAGTCGAATAGAGCAGAATAGGGCCGAAGAAGGCCAAATCGAGCAGATTCGAAGCGATTCAAGCCAAAACAAGCTGAATGGAGCCTAACTGAGCCGAATAGAGCCAAATCGAGCCGAATCGAGCCGATTCAAGCTTCATCGCCTGGAATCGCGTTCAACGCGTCAAATCCAATCGAGACGTATAGATTAGAGAAGGGGAGGGGAGGGGAGAATAGAACAGAGTAGAGTGGAATAGAAGAGATTAGAACAGAATAGAAGGAACAGAATCGAGTGGAAAAGAGTAGAGTCGAATACAGTCGAATAGAGCCGACTAAGCTGAATAGAGACGAATGGAGCTGAATACAGCCGAAAAGAGCTGTATACTGCCGAATCACACCTAATCGAGTGGAATCAAGCAGAATCGCACTGACTGTCACCGAACAGCGTCGAATCGAATCAGGTCGAATCGAGTCGAGTCACATCGTTTTGAATCAAACAAGGTCAAATCGCTTCATATCGTGTCGAATCCCATCGAATCACGTCGAATAACTTCGAATTGCGTCAAACCTCAGAGAATCCTACTGAATCACGTCGAGTCGCATGGAATCTCATCAAATCCCTTCGGATTTGCCGAATCCAGTCAAGTCCTATCAAATCGCTTTGCACGGAATCGAATTGAATCCAATAGATTAAAGTAGGGTAGGTTCGGGTGGGGTGCCGTTGGGTCGGGTAGGGTAGAATAGAATAGAGTACCACAGAACAGGAGAGAATAGAACAGAACAGAAAGAATACAACAGAATAGAATAGAGTCAAAGAGAGAGAACATAGCCGAATTGAGCCGAGTGGAGACAAAACGAGACGAATCACGTCCGGTTGCTTCGAATCGCGTCAAATCAAATCGAATCGATTAGAAGAGATTAGGGTAGGGAAGGGTAGAATAGAAGAGAGGAAAATAGTGAGGAATGGAGTTGAACGGAGTCCAATAGAGACGGATAGATATGAACAGAGTACAAAAGAGTCTAATAGAGCAGAATAGGGCCGAATAGGCCCAAATAAGGCCTAATTGAGCAGAATCCAGCAGAATCGATGGAATTCGAGCCTAATCGAGCCGAATGGAGTGAAATGGAGCCAAGTCGGGCCGAATAGAGCCGATTCGAACTGAATCGAGCTGATTCAAGCCTAATCGCGTCAAATCGCGTGGAAATACGTCACATCGAATCTAATCAAATAGATTAGGGAAGGGGAGGGGAGGGGCGGGTGGGTAGAATAGAACAGAATAGTACAGAATAGAATATAGTACAGTAGGGTAGAGTAGAGAGAGTAAAGCAGACAAGAGTAGAGCAGAGTAGAATTGAGTCAAATAGAGTCAAAGAGTGCAGGATATAGCTGAATAGAGCCAATTCTGGCCGAATCGAGTCAAATGGAAACAAAACGAGATGAATCACACCGAATTGCTTCGAATCGCATCCAATCGAATAGATTAGAGTATCGTAGGGTAGAGTAGAACAGAATAGCGTAGAATGGAGAAGAGTGGAGTCAAATGGAGTCGAACAGAGACAAATAGAGTACAAAAGAGTCGAATCGAGCCAAATAGGGCCGAATAAGGCTGAACCGAGTGGAAACGAGCTGAATTGAAGCGATTCGAGCCAAATCGAGCTGAATCGCGCTGATGTTGCGGAATCGAGCCGACTCAAGCGTGATGGTGCCCGGTCGCATCGAAATGCTTTGAATCGAATCAAATGGAATCGATTAGAATAGGTTAGGGTAGGGTAGTTTATGATAGGAAGACTAGGGTAGATGCAAGTAGACTACATTAGAGTAGACAAGAGAAGGCTAGAGTAGAAGCCTAGACTAGTAAGCTGGACTAGTCAGCTAGACTAGTGGCATAGAGCAGTAGCCTAGACAACTAGTCTTGAAGAGTACCCTAAGTCAGTAAGCTGAACGAGTACCCTTGCCTGAACTCTTAGCCTAATCTAGTACCCTTGCCTTAACTAGTAGTCCTAACAAGTACCCTTGCCTTAACCAGTAGTCTTCACTAGTACCCTTGCCTTCACTAGTAGTATGTCCTTAACAAGTAGCCTGAACTGGTACCCTTGCCTTAACCAGTACCCTCAACAAGTACCCATGCCTTAACTAGTAGCCTGGCCTTAACTAGTGCCCTGCCCATAAGTAGTAGCCTGAACTAGTACCCTTGCCTTAAGGAGTACCCTTGCCCGAACTACTCCCCTTAATTAGGACCCTTATTGAGTAACCCTAAGTAGTAGAGTATGGTACGGTGGGGTAGCATAGGGTAGGGAAGCATACGGTGGAACAGAGAAAATAGAAGGAAATAGAATAGAACAGCATAGGTCAGGGTAGGTTAGCTTAGTGTAGGGTATGGTAGAGTAGCATAGGATGGAATCGAGAAAATAGAAAAGGAGACTAGAAAAGAGCAGACTAGATTAGGATAGGCTAGGGTGGGGGAGGGTTTTGTAGAATACAGTAGTGTAGAATGGAATAGAATGGTGTGGAATGGAGTCAAATGGATTCGAACACAGATGCAGAGAGTAGAAAAGAGTTGAATAGAGCCGAATAACGCTGAATAGGACCACATATGGCCAAAATGAGCCGAATCGAGTCGAGTCGACCAGATTCGGGATGAATGGAGCCTAGTGGAGCTGAAACGAGCCAAATAGAGACAAACTGAACCCAGCAAAATCGAGCCAAAACACACTTAATTGCATCCTATTGCATCGGATCTCGTCGAATTCCATCAAATCCCACCAAAACGCATCAAATCTCGCGGAATCTCACCGAATCCCGTCGAATTGTCTCAAATCGGGTCGAATGGTGTCAAACTGAATGGAATCGAATTAAATTGAATAGATTAGAGTAGTGTAGGTTAGACTGGGATTCAGTAGGGAAGGGCACAGAAGAATAGAATAGAGTAGAACAGAAGAGAATACCAAGAGTAGAATGGAGTAGAGTTGAGTAGAGTGGAATAGTCAGAGTCGGGTAGTGCAGAATATAGATGAATAGATCCAATTCAAGCCCAATCGATTCGAATGGAGAGGAAAGGAGACAAATCGTGATGAATCGAATCGATTAGAATAGATTAGAGTAGGGTAGGGTAGAACAGAATAGAATAGAGTAGAAAAGCGCAGAATGGTGTGGAAGGGAGTTGAATGGAGCCAAATAGAGACAAATAAAGTAGAAAGGGTTGAGTAGAGCTGAGCAGGGCTGAATAAGATTCACTCGAGCCTAATTATGCTGAATTGAGCAGAATCGAGACGAATTGACCCAATTCAAGCCAAATAGAGCTAAATCGAGCCGATTCAAGCCTAATCACATGGAATCGCGTCGAAATGCGTTGAATCGAATAGATTAGAGTAGAGGAGGGTATGGCAGGAGAGGCTAGACTACAACACAACACAACACAATAGAAAGAAGAGAATAGAATTAAGTAGAGTCGGGTCCAGTAGAATAGAGTCAAATTGAGCTGAAGAGAGCCGAAAAGAGCCAAACAGAGCTGAATACAGCCGAATTGACCAAATTCAAGGTGAATCGAGATGAATCATGTCGAGTCGTTTGAAACGTGTCGAATCGAATCAAATAGATTAGTGTGGGGAAGGTAAGGTTAGGGTAGGGTAGAGAAGAATAGAATAGAGTAGAATAGAACAGAACAGAAAGAATCGAGTAGACTAGAGTCAAATAGAGTCGAATACTGCCAAAAAGAGCCGAATAGAGTGGAAAAGAGCCGAATAGAACCGAATCGAGTTTAATGGAGCAGAAAGGAGATGAATCGAGCCGATATGACCCGAATCAGGTCGAATCCCATTCAAGTGTGTCGAATAGCATAGAACAGATTACAGTAGGCTAAGTTAGGGTAGGGTAGGGTAGAATAGAGTGCAGTAGAACAGAACAGAACAGAACTGAAAGAATAGAGTCGAGACGAGCAGAGTATAGAAGAGTAGAGTAGAGCAGAGTCGAACATTGTCGAATAGGGCCAAATAGAGCCCAAAAGAGCTAAATGGATAGAAACCAAGATGAATCACGCCGAATCCCGTGGAATCGTGCCGTATCGCGTTGAATCCCGTCGAATTGCATTGAATCTGATCAATTCCAATCCAATCCAATCAATTAGAATAGACTAGAGTAGGGTAGAGTACAATACAATACAGTAGAGAATAGTTTAGGATGGAGTAGAATGGTGTAGCGTGGAGTCGAAAAGAGATAATAGAGTTGAGTAGAGTCTAATAGAGCCGAATCGAGCTGAATAGAGCCTATTCGAGCTGACTAGAGCCGAATGGAGCCGATTAGAGCTGAATCGAACCGATTTGAGCCGATTGGGGATGAATGGAGTGGAAAGGAGCCGATTTGAGCCGAATCGCATGGAGATGCGTGGAATCGAATCCAGTAGAATAGATTAGATTAGGGTAGGATGGAACAGAGTAGACTTGAACACAGTAGAAGAGAATGGAAAGGATACAATAGAATAGAGTAGAAAAGGGTAGAGCAGAGCAGAATAGTGTAGAGTAGAATAGAGTAGAGTAGAACAGAGTCGAATCAAGCTGAATGGAGACGAAACGAGACAAATCGCGTCGAATGGCGTCGAATCCCATCGAATCAATTACAGTAGGGAATAGTAGAAGAGCGTAGAATGGAGTAGAATGGTGTGCAATGGAATCGAGTAGAGTAGAAAAGAGCTGAAGAGAGCCGAAGAGGGCCAAAGAGGGCCAAATCGAGCTGAACCGAGAGAAATCGAGCCGAATCCAGTGAATCGAGCCTAACGGAGCCAAATCGAGCCTAATCGAGCTGAATCGACACTATTCGAGACAAATGGAGCCGAATGGACATGAATCACACCGATGCGGCCCCTAGTCGCGTCAAAGTTTCTCGAATTCAATTGAATAGACTAGAGTAGGGGAGGTTCGGGTAGGCTAGAGTAGGGTAGAATAGAGTAGAATAGAATAAAACAGAACAGAACACAACAAAATAGAACAGAACAACACAGAACGAATACAGAAAAGAGTAGGCTAGAGTAGAGTAGAGGGGAATAGAGTAGAGTAGAATAGATTTGAACAGAGCCAAATCGAGACGAATCACGTTGAAATGGGTTGAATCAAATCCAATCAAGTGGATTACAATACCTTAGAGTTGGGTAGCATAGGGTAGGGTAGAATAGAGTAGAATAGTACAGAACAGAGTAGAAACAATACAATAGAGTAGAGTAGAATAGAGCTGAATAGAGCCAAATGCAGACAAAATGAGAGGAATCGTGTAGAAGCAAGTAGAGTAAATTAGAGTGGTGTTGGGTAGGGTAGAGCAGAATAGAGTAGAATAGTGTGGAATGAATAGAATGGAGTAGAATGGAGTCAAGTAGAAACGAATAGAGTAGAAGAGAGTCGAATAGAGCAGAATAGGGCCGAAGAAGGCCAAATCGAGCAGATTCGAAGCGATTCAAGCCAAAACAAGCTGAATGGAGCCTAACTGAGCCGAATAGAGCCAAATCGAGCCGAATCGAGCCGATTCAAGCTTCATCGCCTGGAATCGCGTTCAACGCGTCAAATCCAATCGAGACGTATAGATTAGAGAAGGGGAGGGGAGGGGAGAATAGAACAGAGTAGAGTGGAATAGAAGAGATTAGAACAGAATAGAAGGAACAGAATCGAGTGGAAAAGAGTAGAGTCGAATACAGTCGAATAGAGCCGAATAAGCTGAATAGAGACGAATGGAGCTGAATACAGCCGAAAAGAGCTGTATACTGCCGAATCACACCTAATCGAGTGGAATCAAGCAGAATCGCACTGACTGTCACCGAACAGCGTCGAATCGAATCAGGTCGAATCGAGTCGAGTCACATCGTTTTGAATCAAACAAGGTCAAATTGCTTCATATCGTGTCGAATCCCATCGAATCACGTCGAATAACTTCGAATTGCGTCAAACCTCAGAGAATCCTACTGAATCACGTCGAGTCGCATGGAATCTCATCAAATCCCTTCGGATTTGCCGAATCCAGTCAAGTCCTATCAAATCGCTTTGCACGGAATCGAATTGAATCCAATAGATTAAAGTAGGGTAGGTTCGGGTGGGGTGCCGTTGGGTCGGGTAGGGTAGAATAGAATAGAGTACCACAGAACAGGAGAGAATAGAACAGAACAGAAAGAATACAACAGAATAGAATAGAGTCAAAGAGAGAGAACATAGCCGAATTGAGCCGAGTGGAGACAAAACGAGACGAATCACGTCCGGTTGCTTCGAATCGCGTCAAATCAAATCGAATCGATTAGAAGAGATTAGGGTAGGGAAGGGTAGAATAGAAGAGAGGAAAATAGTGAGGAATGGAGTTGAACGGAGTCCAATAGAGACGGATAGATATGAACAGAGTACAAAAGAGTCTAATAGAGCAGAATAGGGCCGAATAGGCCCAAATAAGGCCTAATTGAGCAGAATCCAGCAGAATCGATGGAATTCGAGCCTAATCGAGCCGAATGGAGTGAAATGGAGCCAAGTCGGGCCGAATAGAGCCGATTCGAACTGAATCGAGCTGATTCAAGCCTAATCGCGTCAAATCGTGTGGAAATACGTCACATCGAATCTAATCAAATAGATTAGGGAAGGGTAGGGGAGGGGCGGGTGGGTAGAATAGAACAGAATAGTACAGAATAGAATATAGTACAGTAGGGTAGAGTAGAGAGAGTAAAGCAGACAAGAGTAGAGCAGAGTAGAATTGAGTCAAATAGAGTCAAAGAGTGCAGGATATAGCTGAATAGAGCCAATTCTGGCCGAATCGAGTCAAATGGAAACAAAACGAGATGAATCACACCGAATTGCTTCGAATCGCATCCAATCGAATAGATTAGAGTATCATAGGGTAGAGTAGAACAGAATAGCGTAGAATGGAGAAGAGTGGAGTCAAATGGAGTCGAACAGAGACAAATAGAGTAGAAAAGAGTCGAATCGAGCCAAATAGGGCCGAATAAGGCTGAACCGAGTGGAAACGAGCTGAATTGAAGCGATTCGAGCCAAATCGAGCTGAATCGAGCTGATGTTGCGGAATCGAGCCGACTCAAGCGTGATGGTGTCCGGTCGCATCGAAATGCTTTGAATCGAATCAAATGGAATCGATTAGAATAGGTTAGGGTAGGGCAGTTTATGATAGGAAGACTAGGGTAGATGCAAGTAGACTACATTAGAGTAGACAAGAGAAGGCTAGAGTAGAAGCCTAGACTAGTAAGCTGGACTAGTCAGCTAGACTAGTGGCATAGAGCAGTAGCCTAGACAACTAGTCTTGAATAGTACCCTAAGTCAGTAAGCTGAACGAGTACCCTTGCCTGAACTCTTAACCTAATCTAGTACCCTTGCCTTAACTAGTAGTCCTAACAAGTACCCTTGCCTTAACCAGTAGTCTTCACTAGTACCCTTGCCTTCACTAGTAGTATGTCCTTAACAAGTAGCCTGAACTGGTACCCTTGCCTTAACCAGTACCCTCAACAAGTACCCATGCCTTAACTAGTAGGCTGGACTTAACTAGTAGCCTGGCCTTAACTAGTAGCCTGAACTAGTACCCTTGCCTTAAGGAGTACCCTTGCCCGAACTACTCCTCTTAATTAGGACCCTTATTGAGTAACCCTAAGTAGTAGAGTATGGTACGGTGGGGTAGCATAGGGTAGGGAAGCATACGGTGGAACAGAGAAAATAGAAGGAAATAGAATAGAACAGCATAGGTCAGGGTAGGTTAGCTTAGTGTAGGGTATGGTAGAGTAGCATAGGATGGAATCGAGAAAATAGAAAAGGAGACTAGAAAAGAGCAGACTAGATTAGGATAGGCTAGGGTGGGGGAGGGTTTTGTAGAATACAGTAGTGTAGAATGGAATAGAATGGTGTGGAATGGAGTCAAATGGATTCGAACACAGATGCAGAGAGTAGAAAAGAGTTGAATAGAGCCGAATAACGCTGAATAGGACCACATATGGCCAAAATGAGCCGAATCGAGTCGAGTCGACCAGATTCGGGATGAATGGAGCCTAGTGGAGCTGAAACGAGCCAAATAGAGACAAACTGAACCCAGCAAAATCGAGCCAAAACACACTTAATTGCATCCTATTGCATCGGATCTCGTCGAATTCCATCAAATCCCACCAAAACGCATCAAATCTCGCGGAATCTCACCGAATCCCGTCGAATTGTCTCAAATCGGGTCGAATGGTGTCAAACTGAATGGAATCGAATTAAATTGAATAGATTAGAGTAGTGTAGGTTAGACTGGGATTCAGTAGGGAAGGGCACAGAAGAATAGAATAGAGTAGAACAGAAGAGAATACCAAGAGTAGAATGGAGTAGAGTTGAGTAGAGTGGAATAGTCAGAGTCGGGTAGTGCAGAATATAGATGAATAGATCCAATTCAAGCCCAATCGATTCGAATGGAGAGGAAAGGAGACAAATCGTGATGAATCGAATCGATTAGAATAGATTAGAGTAGGGTAGGGTAGAACAGAATAGAATAGAGTAGAAAAGAGTAGAGTGGTGTGGAAGGGAGTTGAATGGAGCCAAATAGAGACAAATAAAGTAGAAAGGGTTGAGTAGAGCTGAGCAGGGCTGAATAAGATTCACTCGAGCCTAATTATGCTGAATTGAGCAGAATCGAGACGAATTGACCCAATTCAAGCCAAATAGAGCTAAATCGAGCCGATTCAAGCCTAATCACATGGAATCGCGTCGAAATGCGTTGAATCGAATAGATTAGAGTAGAGGAGGGTACGGCAGGAGAGGCTAGACTACAACACAACACAACACAATAGAAAGAAGAGAATAGAATTAAGTAGAGTCGGGTCCAGTAGAATAGAGTCAAACTGAGCTGAAGAGAGCCGAAAAGAGCCAAACAGAGCTGAATACAGCCGAATTGACCAAATTCAAGGTGAATCGAGATGAATCATGTCGAGTCGTTTGAAACGTGTCGAATCGAATCAAATAGATTAGTGTGGGGAAGGTAAGGTTAGGGTAGGGTAGAGAAGAATAGAATAGAGTAGAATAGAACAGAACAGAAAGAATCGAGTAGACTAGAGTCAAATAGAGTCGAATACTGCCAAAAAGAGCCGAATAGAGTGGAAAAGAGCCGAATAGAACCGAATCGAGTTTAATGGAGCAGAAAGGAGATGAATCGAGCCGATATGACCCGAATCAGGTCGAATCCCATTCAAGTGTGTCGAATAGCATAGAACAGATTACAGTAGGCTAAGTTAGGGTAGGGTAGGGTAGAATAGAGTGCAGTAGAACAGAACAGAACAGAACTGAAAGAATAGAGTCGAGACGAGCAGAGTATAGAAGAGTAGAGTAGAGCAGAGTCGAACATTGTCGAATAGGGCCAAATAGAGCCCAAAAGAGCTAAATGGATAGAAACCAAGATGAATCACGCCGAATCCCGTGGAATCGTGCCGTATCGCGTTGAATCCCGTCGAATTGCATTGAATCTGATCAATTCCAATCCAATCCAATCCAATCAATTAGAATAGACTAGAGTAGGGTAGAGTACAATACAATACAGTAGAGAATAGTTTAGGATGGAGTAGAATGGTGTAGCGTGGAGTCGAAAAGAGATAATAGAGTTGAGTAGAGTCTAATAGAGCCGAATCGAGCTGAATAGAGCCTATTCGAGCTGACTAGAGCCGAATGGAGCCGATTAGAGCTGAATCGAACCGATTTGAGCCGATTGGGGATGAATGGAGTGGAAAGGAGCCGATTTGAGCCGAATCGCATGGAGATGCGTGGAATCGAATCCAGTAGAATAGATTAGATTAGGGTAGGATGGAATAGAGTAGACTTGAACACAGTAGAAGAGAATGGAAAGGATACAATAGAATAGAGTAGAAAAGGGTAGAGCAGAGCAGAATAGTGTAGAGTAGAATAGAGTAGAGTAGAACAGAGTCGAATCAAGCTGAATGGAGACGAAACGAGACAAATCGCGTCGAATGGCGTCGAATCCCATCGAATCAATTACAGTAGGGAATAGTAGAAGAGCGTAGAATGGAGTAGAATGGTGTGCAATGGAATCGAGTAGAGTAGAAAAGAGCTGAAGAGAGCCGAATAGGGCCAAAGAGGGCCAAATCGAGCTGAACCGAGAGAAATCGAGCCGAATCCAGTGAATCGAGCCTAACGGAGCCAAATCGAGCCTAATCGAGCTGAATCGACACTATTCGAGACAAATGGAGCCGAATGGACATGAATCACACCGATGCGGCCCCTAGTCGCGTCAAAGTTTCTCGAATTCAATTGAATAGACTAGAGTAGGGGAGGTTCGGGTAGGCTAGAGTAGGGTAGAATAGAGTAGAATAGAATAAAACAGAACAGAACACAACAAAATAGAACAGAACAACACAGAACGAATACAGAAAAGAGTAGGCTAGAGTAGAGTAGAGGGGAATAGAGTAGAGTAGAATAGATTTGAACAGAGCCAAATCGAGACGAATCACGTTGAAATGGGTTGAATCAAATCCAATCAAGTGGATTACAATACCTTAGAGTTGGGTAGCATAGGGTAGGGTAGAATAGAGTAGAATAGTACAGAACAGAGTAGAAACAATACAATAGAGTAGAGTAGAATAGAGCTGAATAGAGCCAAATGCAGACAAAATGAGAGGAATCGTGTAGAAGCAAGTAGAGTAAATTAGAGTGGTGTTGGGTAGGGTAGAGCAGAATAGAGTAGAATAGTGTGGAATGAATAGAATGGAGTAGAATGGAGTCAAGTAGAAACGAATAGAGTAGAAGAGAGTCGAATAGAGCAGAATAGGGCCGAAGAAGGCCAAATCGAGCAGATTCGAAGCGATTCAAGCCAAAACAAGCTGAATGGAGCCTAACTGAGCCGAATAGAGCCAAATCGAGCCGAATCGAGCCGATTCAAGCTTCATCGCCTGGAATCGCGTTCAACGCGTCAAATCCAATCGAGACGTATAGATTAGAGAAGGGGAGGGGAGGGGAGAATAGAACAGAGTAGAGTGGAATAGAAGAGATTAGAACAGAATAGAAGGAACAGAATCGAGTGGAAAAGAGTAGAGTCGAATACAGTCGAATAGAGCCGAATAAGCTGAATAGAGACGAATGGAGCTGAATACAGCCGAAAAGAGCTGTATACTGCCGAATCACACCTAATCGAGTGGAATCAAGCAGAATCGCACTGACTGTCACCGAACAGCGTCGAATCGAATCAGGTCGAATCGAGTCGAGTCACATCGTTTTGAATCAAACAAGGTCAAATTGCTTCATATCGTGTCGAATCCCATCGAATCACGTCGAATAACTTCGAATTGCGTCAAACCTCAGAGAATCCTACTGAATCACGTCGAGTCGCATGGAATCTCATCAAATCCCTTCGGATTTGCCGAATCCAGTCAAGTCCTATCAAATCGCTTTGCACGGAATCGAATTGAATCCAATAGATTAAAGTAGGGTAGGTTCGGGTGGGGTGCCGTTGGGTCGGGTAGGGTAGAATAGAATAGAGTACCACAGAACAGGAGAGAATAGAACAGAACAGAAAGAATACAACAGAATAGAATAGAGTCAAAGAGAGAGAACATAGCCGAATTGAGCCGAGTGGAGACAAAACGAGACGAATCACGTCCGGTTGCTTCGAATCGCGTCAAATCAAATCGAATCGATTAGAAGAGATTAGGGTAGGGAAGGGTAGAATAGAAGAGAGGAAAATAGTGAGGAATGGAGTTGAACGGAGTCCAATAGAGACGGATAGATATGAACAGAGTACAAAAGAGTCTAATAGAGCAGAATAGGGCCGAATAGGCCCAAATAAGGCCTAATTGAGCAGAATCCAGCAGAATCGATGGAATTCGAGCCTAATCGAGCCGAATGGAGTGAAATGGAGCCAAGTCGGGCCGAATAGAGCCGATTCGAACTGAATCGAGCTGATTCAAGCCTAATCGCGTCAAATCGCTTGGAAATACGTCACATCGAATCTAATCAAATAGATTAGGGAAGGGGAGGGGAGGGGCGGGTGGGTAGAATAGAACAGAATAGTACAGAATAGAATATAGTACAGTAGGGTAGAGTAGAGAGTAAAGCAGACAAGAGTAGAGCAGAGTAGAATTGAGTCAAATAGAGTCAAAGAGTGCAGGATATAGCTGAATAGAGCCAATTCTGGCCGAATCGAGTCAAATGGAAACAAAACGAGATGAATCACACCGAATTGCTTCGAATCGCATCCAATCGAATAGATTAGAGTATCGTAGGGTAGAGTAGAACAGAATAGAGTAGAATAGCGTAGAATGGAGAAGAGTGGAGTCAAATGGAGTCGAACAGAGACAAATAGAGTAGAAAAGAGTCGAATCGAGCCAAATAGGGCCGAATAAGGCTGAACCGAGTGGAAACGAGCTGAATTGAAGCGATTCGAGCCAAATCGAGCTGAATCGAGCTGATGTTGCGGAATCGAGCCGACTCAAGCGTGATGGTGTCCGGTCGCATCGAAATGCTTTGAATCGAATCAAATGGAATCGATTAGAATAGGTTAGGGTAGGGTAGTTTATGATAGGAAGACTAGGGTAGATGCAAGTAGACTACATTAGAGTAGACAAGAGAAGGCTAGAGTAGAAGCCTAGACTAGTAAGCTGGACTAGTCAGCTAGACTAGTGGCATAGAGCAGTAGCCTAGACAACTAGTCTTGAATAGTACCCTAAGTCAGTAAGCTGAACGAGTACCCTTGCCTGAACTCTTAGCCTAATCTAGTACCCTTGCCTTAACTAGTAGTCCTAACAAGTACCCTTGCCTTAACCAGTAGTCTTCACTAGTACCCTTGCCTTCACTAGTAGTATGTCCTTAACAAGTAGCCTGAACTGGTACCCTTGCCTTAACCAGTACCCTCAACAAGTACCCATGCCTTAACTAGTAGCCTGGCCTTAACTAGTGCCCTGCCCATAAGTAGTAGCCTGAACTAGTACCCTTGCCTTAAGGAGTACCCTTGCCCGAACTACTCCCCTTAATTAGGACCCTTATTGAGTAACCCTAAGTAGTAGAGTATGGTACGGTGGGGTAGCATAGGGTAGGGAAGCATACGGTGGAACAGAGAAAATAGAAGGAAATAGAATAGAACAGCATAGGTCAGGGTAGGTTAGCTTAGTGTAGGGTATGGTAGAGTAGCATAGGATGGAATCGAGAAAATAGAAAAGGAGACTAGAAAAGAGCAGACTAGATTAGGATAGGCTAGGGTGGGGGAGGGTTTTGTAGAATACAGTAGTGTAGAATGGAATAGAATGGTGTGGAATGGAGTCAAATGGATTCGAACACAGATGCAGAGAGTAGAAAAGAGTTGAATAGAGCCGAATAACGCTGAATAGGACCACATATGGCCAAAATGAGCCGAATCGAGTCGAGTCGACCAGATTCGGGATGAATGGAGCCTAGTGGAGCTGAAACGAGCCAAATAGAGACAAACTGAACCCAGCAAAATCGAGCCAAAACACACTTAATTGCATCCTATTGCATCGGATCTCGTCGAATTCCATCAAATCCCACCAAAACGCATCAAATCTCGCGGAATCTCACCGAATCCCGTCGAATTGTCTCAAATCGGGTCGAATGGTGTCAAACTGAATGGAATCGAATTAAATTGAATAGATTAGAGTAGTGTAGGTTAGACTGGGATTCAGTAGGGAAGGGCACAGAAGAATAGAATAGAGTAGAACAGAAGAGAATACCAAGAGTAGAATGGAGTAGAGTTGAGTAGAGTGGAATAGTCAGAGTCGGGTAGTGCAGAATATAGATGAATAGATCCAATTCAAGCCCAATCGATTCGAATGGAGAGGAAAGGAGACAAATCGTGATGAATCGAATCGATTAGAATAGATTAGAGTAGGGTAGGGTAGAACAGAATAGAATAGAGTAGAAAAGAGTAGAGTGGTGTGGAAGGGAGTTGAATGGAGCCAAATAGAGACAAATAAAGTAGAAAGGGTTGAGTAGAGCTGAGCAGGGCTGAATAAGATTCACTCGAGCCTAATTATGCTGAATTGAGCAGAATCGAGACGAATTGACCCAATTCAAGCCAAATAGAGCTAAATCGAGCCGATTCAAGCCTAATCACATGGAATCGCGTCGAAATGCGTTGAATCGAATAGATTAGAGTAGAGGAGGGTACGGCAGGAGAGGCTAGACTACAACACAACACAACACAACACAATAGAAAGAAGAGAATAGAATTAAGTAGAGTCGGGTCCAGTAGAATAGAGTCAAATTGAGCTGAAGAGAGCCGAAAAGAGCCAAACAGAGCTGAATACAGCCGAATTGACCAAATTCAAGGTGAATCGAGATGAATCATGTCGAGTCGTTTGAAACGTGTCGAATCGAATCAAATAGATTAGTGTGGGGAAGGTAAGGTTAGGGTAGGGTAGAGAAGAATAGAATAGAGTAGAATAGAACAGAACAGAAAGAATCGAGTAGACTAGAGTCAAATAGAGTCGAATACTGCCAAAAAGAGCCGAATAGAGTGGAAAAGAGCCGAATAGAACCGAATCGAGTTTAATGGAGCAGAAAGGAGATGAATCGAGCCGATATGACCCGAATCAGGTCGAATCCCATTCAAGTGTGTCGAATAGCATAGAACAGATTACAGTAGGCTAAGTTAGGGTAGGGTAGGGTAGAATAGAGTGCAGTAGAACAGAACAGAACAGAACTGAAAGAATAGAGTCGAGACGAGCAGAGTATAGAAGAGTAGAGTAGAGCAGAGTCGAACATTGTCGAATAGGGCCAAATAGAGCCCAAAAGAGCTAAATGGATAGAAACCAAGATGAATCACGCCGAATCCCGTGGAATCGTGCCGTATCGCGTTGAATCCCGTCGAATTGCATTGAATCTGATCAATTCCAATCCAATCCAATCAATTAGAATAGACTAGAGTAGGGTAGAGTACAATACAATACAGTAGAGAATAGTTTAGGATGGAGTAGAATGGTGTAGCGTGGAGTCGAAAAGAGATAATAGAGTTGAGTAGAGTCTAATAGAGCCGAATCGAGCTGAATAGAGCCTATTCGAGCTGACTAGAGCCGAATGGAGCCGATTAGAGCTGAATCGAACCGATTTGAGCCGATTGGGGATGAATGGAGTGGAAAGGAGCCGATTTGAGCCGAATCGCATGGAGATGCGTGGAATCGAATCCAGTAGAATAGATTAGATTAGGGTAGGATGGAACAGAGTAGACTTGAACACAGTAGAAGAGAATGGAAAGGATACAATAGAATAGAGTAGAAAAGGGTAGAGCAGAGCAGAATAGTGTAGAGTAGAATAGAGTAGAGTAGAACAGAGTCGAATCAAGCTGAATGGAGACGAAACGAGACAAATCGCGTCGAATGGCGTCGAATCCCATCGAATCAATTACAGTAGGGAATAGTAGAAGAGCGTAGAATGGAGTAGAATGGTGTGCAATGGAATCGAGTAGAGTAGAAAAGAGCTGAAGAGAGCCGAAGAGGGCCAAAGAGGGCCAAATCGAGCTGAACCGAGAGAAATCGAGCCGAATCCAGTGAATCGAGCCTAACGGAGCCAAATCGAGCCTAATCGAGCTGAATCGACACTATTCGAGACAAATGGAGCCGAATGGACATGAATCACACCGATGCGGCCCCTAGTCGCGTCAAAGTTTCTCGAATTCAATTGAATAGACTAGAGTAGGGGAGGTTCGGGTAGGCTAGAGTAGGGTAGAATAGAGTAGAATAGAATAAAACAGAACAGAACACAACAAAATAGAACAGAACAACACAGAACGAATACAGAAAAGAGTAGGCTAGAGTAGAGTAGAGGGGAATAGAGTAGAGTAGAATAGATTTGAACAGAGCCAAATCGAGACGAATCACGTTGAAATGGGTTGAATCAAATCCAATCAAGTGGATTACAATACCTTAGAGTTGGGTAGCATAGGGTAGGGTAGAATAGAGTAGAATAGTACAGAACAGAGTAGAAACAATACAATAGAGTAGAGTAGAATAGAGCTGAATAGAGCCAAATGCAGACAAAATGAGAGGAATCGTGTAGAAGCAAGTAGAGTAAATTAGAGTGGTGTTGGGTAGGGTAGAGCAGAATAGAGTAGAATAGTGTGGAATGAATAGAATGGAGTAGAATGGAGTCAAGTAGAAACGAATAGAGTAGAAGAGAGTCGAATAGAGCAGAATAGGGCCGAAGAAGGCCAAATCGAGCAGATTCGAAGCGATTCAAGCCAAAACAAGCTGAATGGAGCCTAACTGAGCCGAATAGAGCCAAATCGAGCCGAATCGAGCCGATTCAAGCTTCATCGCCTGGAATCGCGTTCAACGCGTCAAATCCAATCGAGACGTATAGATTAGAGAAGGGGAGGGGAGGGGAGAATAGAACAGAGTAGAGTGGAATAGAAGAGATTAGAACAGAATAGAAGGAACAGAATCGAGTGGAAAAGAGTAGAGTCGAATACAGTCGAATAGAGCCGAATAAGCTGAATAGAGACGAATGGAGCTGAATACAGCCGAAAAGAGCTGTATACTGCCGAATCACACCTAATCGAGTGGAATCAAGCAGAATCGCACTGACTGTCACCGAACAGCGTCGAATCGAATCAGGTCGAATCGAGTCGAGTCACATCGTTTTGAATCAAACAAGGTCAAATTGCTTCATATCGTGTCGAATCCCATCGAATCACGTCGAATAACTTCGAATTGCGTCAAACCTCAGAGAATCCTACTGAATCACGTCGAGTCGCATGGAATCTCATCAAATCCCTTCGGATTTGCCGAATCCAGTCAAGTCCTATCAAATCGCTTTGCACGGAATCGAATTGAATCCAATAGATTAAAGTAGGGTAGGTTCGGGTGGGGTGCCGTTGGGTCGGGTAGGGTAGAATAGAATAGAGTACCACAGAACAGGAGAGAATAGAACAGAACAGAAAGAATACAACAGAATAGAATAGAGTCAAAGAGAGAGAACATAGCCGAATTGAGCCGAGTGGAGACAAAACGAGACGAATCACGTCCGGTTGCTTCGAATCGCGTCAAATCAAATCGAATCGATTAGAAGAGATTAGGGTAGGGAAGGGTAGAATAGAAGAGAGGAAAATAGTGAGGAATGGAGTTGAACGGAGTCCAATAGAGACGGATAGATATGAACAGAGTACAAAAGAGTCTAATAGAGCAGAATAGGGCCGAATAGGCCCAAATAAGGCCTAATTGAGCAGAATCCAGCAGAATCGATGGAATTCGAGCCTAATCGAGCCGAATGGAGTGAAATGGAGCCAAGTCGGGCCGAATAGAGCCGATTCGAACTGAATCGAGCTGATTCAAGCCTAATCGCGTCAAATCGTGTGGAAATACGTCACATCGAATCTAATCAAATAGATTAGGGAAGGGTAGGGGAGGGGCGGGTGGGTAGAATAGAACAGAATAGTACAGAATAGAATATAGTACAGTAGGGTAGAGTAGAGAGAGTAAAGCAGACAAGAGTAGAGCAGAGTAGAATTGAGTCAAATAGAGTCAAAGAGTGCAGGATATAGCTGAATAGAGCCAATTCTGGCCGAATCGAGTCAAATGGAAACAAAACGAGATGAATCACACCGAATTGCTTCGAATCGCATCCAATCGAATAGATTAGAGTATCATAGGGTAGAGTAGAACAGAATAGCGTAGAATGGAGAAGAGTGGAGTCAAATGGAGTCGAACAGAGACAAATAGAGTAGAAAAGAGTCGAATCGAGCCAAATAGGGCCGAATAAGGCTGAACCGAGTGGAAACGAGCTGAATTGAAGCGATTCGAGCCAAATCGAGCTGAATCGAGCTGATGTTGCGGAATCGAGCCGACTCAAGCGTGATGGTGTCCGGTCGCATCGAAATGCTTTGAATCGAATCAAATGGAATCGATTAGAATAGGTTAGGGTAGGGCAGTTTATGATAGGAAGACTAGGGTAGATGCAAGTAGACTACATTAGAGTAGACAAGAGAAGGCTAGAGTAGAAGCCTAGACTAGTAAGCTGGACTAGTCAGCTAGACTAGTGGCATAGAGCAGTAGCCTAGACAACTAGTCTTGAATAGTACCCTAAGTCAGTAAGCTGAACGAGTACCCTTGCCTGAACTCTTAACCTAATCTAGTACCCTTGCCTTAACTAGTAGTCCTAACAAGTACCCTTGCCTTAACCAGTAGTCTTCACTAGTACCCTTGCCTTCACTAGTAGTATGTCCTTAACAAGTAGCCTGAACTGGTACCCTTGCCTTAACCAGTACCCTCAACAAGTACCCATGCCTTAACTAGTAGGCTGGACTTAACTAGTAGCCTGGCCTTAACTAGTAGCCTGAACTAGTACCCTTGCCTTAAGGAGTACCCTTGCCCGAACTACTCCTCTTAATTAGGACCCTTATTGAGTAACCCTAAGTAGTAGAGTATGGTACGGTGGGGTAGCATAGGGTAGGGAAGCATACGGTGGAACAGAGAAAATAGAAGGAAATAGAATAGAACAGCATAGGTCAGGGTAGGTTAGCTTAGTGTAGGGTATGGTAGAGTAGCATAGGATGGAATCGAGAAAATAGAAAAGGAGACTAGAAAAGAGCAGACTAGATTAGGATAGGCTAGGGTGGGGGAGGGTTTTGTAGAATACAGTAGTGTAGAATGGAATAGAATGGTGTGGAATGGAGTCAAATGGATTCGAACACAGATGCAGAGAGTAGAAAAGAGTTGAATAGAGCCGAATAACGCTGAATAGGACCACATATGGCCAAAATGAGCCGAATCGAGTCGAGTCGACCAGATTCGGGATGAATGGAGCCTAGTGGAGCTGAAACGAGCCAAATAGAGACAAACTGAACCCAGCAAAATCGAGCCAAAACACACTTAATTGCATCCTATTGCATCGGATCTCGTCGAATTCCATCAAATCCCACCAAAACGCATCAAATCTCGCGGAATCTCACCGAATCCCGTCGAATTGTCTCAAATCGGGTCGAATGGTGTCAAACTGAATGGAATCGAATTAAATTGAATAGATTAGAGTAGTGTAGGTTAGACTGGGATTCAGTAGGGAAGGGCACAGAAGAATAGAATAGAGTAGAACAGAAGAGAATACCAAGAGTAGAATGGAGTAGAGTTGAGTAGAGTGGAATAGTCAGAGTCGGGTAGTGCAGAATATAGATGAATAGATCCAATTCAAGCCCAATCGATTCGAATGGAGAGGAAAGGAGACAAATCGTGATGAATCGAATCGATTAGAATAGATTAGAGTAGGGTAGGGTAGAACAGAATAGAATAGAGTAGAAAAGAGTAGAGTGGTGTGGAAGGGAGTTGAATGGAGCCAAATAGAGACAAATAAAGTAGAAAGGGTTGAGTAGAGCTGAGCAGGGCTGAATAAGATTCACTCGAGCCTAATTATGCTGAATTGAGCAGAATCGAGACGAATTGACCCAATTCAAGCCAAATAGAGCTAAATCGAGCCGATTCAAGCCTAATCACATGGAATCGCGTCGAAATGCGTTGAATCGAATAGATTAGAGTAGAGGAGGGTACGGCAGGAGAGGCTAGACTACAACACAACACAACACAATAGAAAGAAGAGAATAGAATTAAGTAGAGTCGGGTCCAGTAGAATAGAGTCAAACTGAGCTGAAGAGAGCCGAAAAGAGCCAAACAGAGCTGAATACAGCCGAATTGACCAAATTCAAGGTGAATCGAGATGAATCATGTCGAGTCGTTTGAAACGTGTCGAATCGAATCAAATAGATTAGTGTGGGGAAGGTAAGGTTAGGGTAGGGTAGAGAAGAATAGAATAGAGTAGAATAGAACAGAACAGAAAGAATCGAGTAGACTAGAGTCAAATAGAGTCGAATACTGCCAAAAAGAGCCGAATAGAGTGGAAAAGAGCCGAATAGAACCGAATCGAGTTTAATGGAGCAGAAAGGAGATGAATCGAGCCGATATGACCCAAATCAGGTCGAATCCCATTCAAGTGTGTCGAATAGCATAGAACAGATTACAGTAGGCTAAGTTAGGGTAGGGTAGGGTAGAATAGAGTGCAGTAGAACAGAACAGAACAGAACTGAAAGAATAGAGTCGAGACGAGCAGAGTATAGAAGAGTAGAGTAGAGCAGAGTCGAACATTGTCGAATAGGGCCAAATAGAGCCCAAAAGAGCTAAATGGATAGAAACCAAGATGAATCACGCCGAATCCCGTGGAATCGTGCCGTATCGCGTTGAATCCCGTCGAATTGCATTGAATCTGATCAATTCCAATCCAATCCAATCCAATCAATTAGAATAGACTAGAGTAGGGTAGAGTACAATACAATACAGTAGAGAATAGTTTAGGATGGAGTAGAATGGTGTAGCGTGGAGTCGAAAAGAGATAATAGAGTTGAGTAGAGTCTAATAGAGCCGAATCGAGCTGAATAGAGCCTATTCGAGCTGACTAGAGCCGAATGGAGCCGATTAGAGCTGAATCGAACCGATTTGAGCCGATTGGGGATGAATGGAGTGGAAAGGAGCCGATTTGAGCCGAATCGCATGGAGATGCGTGGAATCGAATCCAGTAGAATAGATTAGATTAGGGTAGGATGGAATAGAGTAGACTTGAACACAGTAGAAGAGAATGGAAAGGATACAATAGAATAGAGTAGAAAAGGGTAGAGCAGAGCAGAATAGTGTAGAGTAGAATAGAGTAGAGTAGAACAGAGTCGAATCAAGCTGAATGGAGACGAAACGAGACAAATCGCGTCGAATGGCGTCGAATCCCATCGAATCAATTACAGTAGGGAATAGTAGAAGAGCGTAGAATGGAGTAGAATGGTGTGCAATGGAATCGAGTAGAGTAGAAAAGAGCTGAAGAGAGCCGAATAGGGCCAAAGAGGGCCAAATCGAGCTGAACCGAGAGAAATCGAGCCGAATCCAGTGAATCGAGCCTAACGGAGCCAAATCGAGCCTAATCGAGCTGAATCGACACTATTCGAGACAAATGGAGCCGAATGGACATGAATCACACCGATGCGGCCCCTAGTCGCGTCAAAGTTTCTCGAATTCAATTGAATAGACTAGAGTAGGGGAGGTTCGGGTAGGCTAGAGTAGGGTAGAATAGAGTAGAATAGAATAAAACAGAACAGAACACAACAAAATAGAACAGAACAACACAGAACGAATACAGAAAAGAGTAGGCTAGAGTAGAGTAGAGGGGAATAGAGTAGAGTAGAATAGATTTGAACAGAGCCAAATTGAGACGAATCACGTTGAAATGGGTTGAATCAAATCCAATCAAGTGGATTACAATACCTTAGAGTTGGGTAGCATAGGGTAGGGTAGAATAGAGTAGAATAGTACAGAACAGAGTAGAAACAATACAATAGAGTAGAGTAGAATAGAGCTGAATAGAGCCAAATGCAGACAAAATGAGAGGAATCGTGTAGAAGCAAGTAGAGTAAATTAGAGTGGTGTTGGGTAGGGTAGAGCAGAATAGAGTAGAATAGTGTGGAATGAATAGAATGGAGTAGAATGGAGTCAAGTAGAAACGAATAGAGTAGAAGAGAGTCGAATAGAGCAGAATAGGGCCGAAGAAGGCCAAATCGAGCAGATTCGAAGCGATTCAAGCCAAAACAAGCTGAATGGAGCCTAACTGAGCCGAATAGAGCCAAATCGAGCCGAATCGAGCCGATTCAAGCTTCATCGCCTGGAATCGCGTTCAACGCGTCAAATCCAATCGAGACGTATAGATTAGAGAAGGGGAGGGGAGGGGAGAATAGAACAGAGTAGAGTGGAATAGAAGAGATTAGAACAGAATAGAAGGAACAGAATCGAGTGGAAAAGAGTAGAGTCGAATACAGTCGAATAGAGCCGAATAAGCTGAATAGAGACGAATGGAGCTGAATACAGCCGAAAAGAGCTGTATACTGCCGAATCACACCTAATCGAGTGGAATCAAGCAGAATCGCACTGACTGTCACCGAACAGCGTCGAATCGAATCAGGTCGAATCGAGTCGAGTCACATCGTTTTGAATCAAACAAGGTCAAATTGCTTCATATCGTGTCGAATCCCATCGAATCACGTCGAATAACTTCGAATTGCGTCAAACCTCAGAGAATCCTACTGAATCACGTCGAGTCGCATGGAATCTCATCAAATCCCTTCGGATTTGCCGAATCCAGTCAAGTCCTATCAAATCGCTTTGCACGGAATCGAATTGAATCCAATAGATTAAAGTAGGGTAGGTTCGGGTG